>NC_092132.1:95748207-96051237 GCF_043159975.1 Macaca nemestrina | reverse complement strand
GTGGTGGGTGCCTGTAATCCCAGCTACTTGGGAGGCTGAGGCAAGTTGAATCTCTTGAACCCGGGAGGTGGAGGTTGCGGTAGCCGCGCCATTGCACTCCAGCCTGGGCTACAGAGTGAGACTCCATCTCAAAAAGCAATAAGTAAATAAATAAATAGGAAAAAAGAAATTAGACCAGCAGAGGTTCTGGCTGAGCATGAGAAAAATATAGAATGTGTAATGGAAGAAGGAAGCCATAGATATTAATTAACTACAGCTGCTTGAGCAATTTCAGATATGAGGGCTCTTGTAGCTTTGGATATTTTCCTTTATTGTATATGTATATGCTTATTTATGCAAGCTATTTAATTTTCCTCTTCCTCTCTCATTTTTGTTCCATTTCAAGTATAACTTTACAATCTTTAAGTAATAGAATATTCATTGGGACTGCAACTAAGTTTAAGAGTATTTAATATAGCCAGATAGATACAAGGAATTTTGGGATTGTGCTTCTCTTCATCTTAGGAAAATATTAAAACTTCGCCTATAAAAAGGACAGCTGTGTCTTCTTAGCTGATAATATTGAGGTGTACAGGTGTTGCAATTTGTGGAGAAAGGTGTATATAGAAATTGATTGGACTGTTGCAATTATCAGTTTATGGTGACTGATCTGCAAATCTGCCTTTCATCACTTGCTGTGCAATAATAAAGTTGTATGCCTTGCATTTCTCCTTCATGGAAAACATTCTGTTAAGTTGTGTTCGTTGAGAGCACTATAAGAACACTGCAAGAGAAAGGATGTTACTATTTCAGTTCTTGTGTGCTTCTATTTTGCTACTTGTGGCTGTTGATGCATGGCTTCCAAACTGGTGTTTGGGGATCTCACAGAGCTGAGTGCTGTGTTCCAATTTTGCACCCAGAACTCACGTTCCATTGGTGAGCTCACAGCCCTGGCCCTGGCCTGTGGAACACCTCACCACATCTCTCCAAACACAGACCCACACTTTCTGAGGCTTATATCTCCTCTCCAGCAAACCAGTTCCCTATTCTCTGTGTGTGCCCTTCCTTCCGGTACCAACCTCAGACCACCAACACCCCAGAAGTGTTTTTTGAAATATTGACCTTCCTAATAGAAATATGGAGCACCTCAGTACTTAATGCTACCCTGCCAGCCTCACAATTGTGGATAATCTCTGCCTCAGACGATGAGTTTGAAAGTGTCAAGTGTCCAAATGTGGATTTGAACCTTGGCAATCTGGTTCATGGAAATGTAACTACTTTATGTGACTGGTTCCTAGGAATACTCATGGAAGACAAAAATACATACATTTTGTCTTTGAAAAGCTTATGGTTTGTAGACCAGAAACATTTGCAAACAAATTTTTAATATAATGTTGTAATTATTGTGGTAGAAAAAAATCTAGGTTCTACAAAAGCAGGAAGGGCACTAAGCTAGTTTGGGAGTTCAGAATCAAATGATGCCTGAGCCAAACCTTAATGTGGTTTGGCTGAATTATGATAACCCAATCCTCAAAACTTAAAGGAAGAGTAGGAATTATTTGGATGAGCAAGTTAGGAAACAGAAACCATATATAAAGAAAAGCATTGATTTATTTTTTTTGACAAATACATATTTCTATTCTAGGCTCTATCGCAAGGCCAAGAATATTGCAGTGAACAAAAATAAGATATAAAGAATATGATGCGCTATGGGTTTTTTGTTTCTTTTGCTTTTTTAGTTCTAAACATAAAATAAACCCAGGCGGTAATTAAAATTCTTTGTTGACATTTGCTTAAAAGTCTGAAATAAATAAAAGCCTTTGATTTTATGGGCTCATTATGAGAAGGAGGAAGAAGAGGAAGAGAAAATCTCCAAATGAACATTATTCTACAATTGAAATACAGTTGGAGTCATGACGTAGGTGTGCAGTTAAGCTTTTAAGAGGCTGAGGGCAAGAGGCAGCACAAGCATGAGGACTGCAAGAAACAAGTCAGGCTCGCTGAGGTGGGGGCAGAGGAGAGTTCAGTGTTCTGTTGCCCCCAATCCATCCCCTCTTTGATGACTATGCTCAATTTATTTCCACATCAGGGGCTGACTAGGTGAGATCATCAATAAAGGGACACAACCCTCCTTTAGCTGAGTGGTGACACATCATTTTATGCTTCTCTCAGGATTTCTAGTCATTAGATAAGTGATCCAAGAACAAGAAAATGGTTCCATACCATGTACTACACTGGAGACATTCTCAAATTTAAACAGTGTTTGCTGTAAAGCCCCAGGAGCTTCCCTGCTTTTTATTATTTTTTAAAGTTTGGTTCTTTGCCTTCCCATTGATCTGTGAGTTTCCTGATATGTCAGAATTCATCTCCTATGTTCATTATCCAGACTACTTTTCTGGTTTTTTTACAACTCTAGAAGCACCAGCAATACAGAAGGAAGTATGACCTTGGAAGGATTCACTGTTCCATCCTCATGAAGGTGCCCAAGTTTTTGGAAACCACTACTTCAAATGCATTGCACAACTCTTTTTTATCAGCAACTATTTTAGATTGATAGAATTGGCAGTCCAATCTCGTATCATGTTCTAGCATGCATAAACCTTTCTTAGATCACATATTATGGCTTACTTCTGGATTTCCAGTATTGCCTTATAAACCTGTTATACAACCAGAAACTTTAATTCAGGCATAACAATACCTTTTTTAGGTATGAATTTATACTTAATTTTATAAATATGCATATTTTAACTCTGAGTTATTACTTCTAGTAATGTTGAAAATAAATGAAATAATCCTCCTACGTCTCAAATGAGGGAGTATCATTTCAGACCCAGGATAGGAATAGATTCTTAAGTGACATTAATAACATCTACTTATTTTTTTATTTTTGTTTTTCTTTATTTCTTCTAAAAAGAAAAACAGGATACATGTGCAGAATGTGCAGGTTTGTTACATAGGTATATGTGTGTCATAGTGGTTTGCTGAACCCATTACCCATCCTCTAAGTTCCCTCCCCTCACCCCTCATCCCCCAACAGACCATGGGGTGTGTTGTTCCCTTCCCTGTGTCCATGTGTTCTCATTGTTCAACTCCCACTTATGAGTGAGAACCTCTGGTGTTTGGTTTTCTGTTCCTGTGTTAGTTTGCTAAGGATGATGGCTTCCGGCTTCATTCATGTCCCTGCAAAGGACATGATCTCATTCCTTTTTATGGTTATGTAGTATTCCATGGTGTATATGTACCACATTTTCTTTTTCCAGTCTACCATTGATGGACATTTGGGTTCATTCCATGTCTTTGCTATTGTAAATAGTGCTGCAATACACATATGTGTGCATTGTCTTATAGTAGAATGACTTATATTCCTTTGGGTATATACCCAGTAATGGGATTGTATCAAATGGTACTTCTGGTTCTGGATACTTGAGGAATCACCACGCTATCTTCCACAGTGGCTGAACTAATTTACAATCCTACCAACGTGTAAAAGCGTTCTATTTCTCCACAGCCTCACCAGAATCTATTGCTTCTTGACATTTTAATGATTATCATTCTTATTGGCATGAGATAGTATCTCATTGTGGTTTTGATTTGCATTTCTCTGATGATCAGTGATGTTGAGGTTTTTTTCATATGTTTATTGGCCACGTAAATGTCTTCTTTCGAGAAGTATCGGTTCATATCCTTTGCCCACTTTTTGATGGGGTTGTTTTTTTTTTTCTAGTAATAATATCTATTTGTATTTGTGATTCAAATATTACAAGTTTGGAAAAGTTTTAAAATGCCTAAGATAAGGTTAAGCAAGAGAGAGGTCTTCACTGAGATTTTCTATTACTCATCATTCTCGTCTTCAATCTATCATACCTTACCAGTCAACTCGGCCAGTAAACATTTGTCAAACTTCCTTGGTCATGTTCTTGTGCGGTTAATGGGAACCCGTCATGTCACAAAGGATGGAGGTGTTTCAAAGTACAAAACAGAAACATCACTCATTATTAAAATTTTAGATATTGTAGTGGCTTGGGATATTCAATATGAATATTTTGAATGCAGAATTTAAAATACACATTTGTCATGGACTCTTACTCTTCTTAAATTTTCTACTTTTTAAATATATAGCTCTGACATCAGAAACAATGACTAAATACTAAAAACATGACTGTTCCCCAACTACAGCCAAAACCAACCTTCTTTGATATAACGATCCTCATGTTTGTATGGAAAATGTCATCACTCAATGAATCCAGCTGTCAGTCTTTACAATTTAATAAACATTTTCATATCAACTGAGCTTTTTCAAACCACTCAGTTTTAATTTACTGAAAAAGCTTTATCCTTCATAGCTACCCCAAATTGAGTAAGCATGAATTAAATTGATGTCTGAAGATCGTCATTCCTGTGATTTGTTTCTATTTTGCCAATAGGGGGTGGGAAAGAGAAAGGAAAAGAGAGAGAACACATTATCACTCATATGCCACAAAAATTTGTGTGTGTGTGTATATATATACACACATATACACATTTGCTATAAATAAAATATGCATATAAATATATATTATATATAAATATGTCTATAATTTTATGTCTCTTTGGAAACTTCTTTCATGCTTCATGAAGTTAATATTTTAAAAATAATTTTGTAATTAAAAGCATTTTATAGAATAAAAGTTATAAATACAAAAATAAAGACTAGGTCCAGTTTCAAAGGCATAAAATATCTCAGGTGCAAATAAAATCCATTATTTCCCTAGACTTGTGACTTGGGAGTTATGCAAAGGAACCTCGGAAAGAATAACCCTCACCACTGTCATGATGTACCTGAACCCATCATGTACCTGAGGCTTTCCTTTGCCTCATCTTACGAGTCATGTTTTGTTATTCTCCAAGCAATAATGATCCTATTTTTAATTTTTAATGTACAGCTATGAAATCACTATTGCAAAATTGTAACTAAGACAGTGAAAGAGATCTTACCTAACCGACTCCATCTTGCTTCTAACCTCCAAACTCTTTGTTCAGCCTGGGTGTAGGTTGAACTAACTCTGAGAGGAACTTAGTTTATAGTTTAAAACAAAGATTATATTAATTACAGGCCTTTCCCAAGGCAAATCCCTTTCTTGCCTGAGGATCAGACTAACAAATTAGCCACAAGATTAGAAATTATAGTTTAGGAGTCATGCAGCTGGATGCTACAAGATTCTGATCCTCCTTACACTGCTGCGAAGATCAGTGCTTCAGATATTTTGCAGACCTGGCACTTGATGGATCAGCTGGCACCACCCAGATCAATAAACTGGCTCATTTCATCTTGTGGCCTCCACCCAAAAACTGACTCAGTGCAAGAAGACCGCTTGAATTCCCTATGAGTTCATCTCCAACCCAATCAATCAACACTCTCTACTCACTGGCCTTCCCGCACCCACCAAATTAACCTTAAATACTCTGTTCCCTGAATGCTCCAGGAGACTGATTTGTGTAATAATAAAACTCCAGTCTCTCACACAGCTGGCTCTGTGTGAATTACTCTTTCTCTATTGCAATTCCTCTGTCTTGATAAATTGGCTCTCTCTAGGCAGTGGGCAAGGTGAACCCACTGAGTGGTTATGGCTACTTGCAAATTTATGCAAAATCATGGGCCTAAGAAGGTTTTCATTACTCAACCTAGAAAACAATCAAATTTTCTTTAAGGGTCTCCTTTATGTGCAGTAACTCTAAAGCTAAATTTGAATTAGAAAATGTGCCGTTTCATTGTTAGTTAAGAGAATTCTACCTCTCGAGTCTAAGTTAAAACTGGTATCTATGTGACACTGTAACTGTGATTTACAACATAAACAAAAATGTAATAGGAAAAAAATTCACAAGAGAATATCTATTAACTTTTTAAGGTTAGAATATCTAAGCTGGATTTTTTTTCCCCAAAGAACTGTTGTTACTGTCATAGGATTTCATAATGAACAAAAGTTGGTGATGCAGTAAAAAGATACAATTGTTTTTCATAACTGCTAAGGATAATCTTTATCCTCAAGAACAACAGAAACAAGAAAAACAAACATTCCCAATCTGCTTCATCGAAGTTTGAGATGAACACCTGATCTTGTTGGGCAACACTGAATGAGATGGGAGTATAAACTTCAATCATTTAAGCTTGATCAGCTGGAGGTAAATATTCCCTTTACTGAATTCTTCATTTCTACTAAATGATCTCCCATAAATTGAGCTGTATATATAGATTATTTGACATTTTGTCCAACTCATAATCACAGAGGATTGTGAGGCTGAATTGCAAGTGATGATTTATTTCTGGGGAACTTCCACACACAGTGACAGATTAATCTCTATTAAAAAAGAGATGCCTCTGCACTGCAGTGCCAGGTGTTTTTGTCAAGCCAAGCAGCAGATGACATAGAGGACCTATTATTCCTCTGTGAAATAATGTGGCCAGAAGCTCAAATGTTTTAGGGACATTTACAAAATATAAGTTTAGGAGCAAAAGGCTGTGAATTTATACAGCCTATGTAATTATCAAATTTATATCAATAGCAATCATTAAAAATGTATAGATCTTTATTTTTAATGGTCTGCTTTGTCATTTTTATTTTCTGTTACAATATAATGTACACAGAAGAAGAAAATGTTAGCTCTCTGAGCACAAGCCTGCACGTATACATCCAGATGGCCTGAAGCAAGTGAAGAATCACAAAAGAAGTGAAAGTGGCTGGTTCCTGCCTTGACTGATGACATTATCTTGTGAAATTCCTTCTAAACTGAGCACCTTGTGACCCCCGCCCCTGCCCAACAGAAAACAATCCCCTTTGATTGTAATTTTCCACTACCTACCCAAATCCTATAACACGGCCCCACCCCATCTCCCTTCACTGACTCTCTTTTCAGACTCAGCCCGCCTGCACCCAGGTGATTAAAAAGCTTTATTGCTCACACAAAGCCTGTTTGGTGGTCTCTTCCCATAGATGCATGTGACAGAAAATATTTGTTTCCTTCTAAATACACCATGACAAATCTTAGTCACTAATTATTTATGGATTATTTTCCGCAAATATTTAGGGAAAGAATGTGACTGTTTCAAGGATTGCTGTTAAGGGTTCTCAAACCCTCACAATTAGAAATAAGTTGGCACAGACTGAGTTTAGGAACACAGAAGCTGAGTGATATGTAGTTGGGAGTCCTATACAACCAGGATGAACTACTTACATGAGGTTTTCTGGCTGGTCTCTGCCTTCAGTTTCTTAGAGCTCTTTGTTTCTTGGGCTCTTCATCTATCAAATGATGCTGAGAGGTGAAGTCAGCAGGGCTTCTGGGTCAGGTAGGCACTTGGAGAACTTTTCTGTCTACCTAAAGGATTGTAAACGCAACAATCAGTACTCTGTGTCCAGCTAAAGGTTTGTAAAGGCACCAATCAGTGCTCTGTGTCTAGCTAATCAGGTGAGGACTTGGAGAACTTTTCTGTGTAGCTAAAAGATTATAAACGCACCAATCAGCACTCTGTGTCTAGGTAAAGGTTTATAAATGCACCAATCAGTTCTCTGTAAAATGGACCAATCAGTTCTATGTAAAAAGGACCAATCAGCTCTCTGTAAAATGGACCAATCAGCTCTCTGTAAAATGAACCTATCAGCAAGATGTGGGTGGGGCCAGATAAGGGAATAAAAGCAGGCCACTGGAGCCAGCAGGGGCAACCTGCTGAGGTCCCTTTCTATGTGGTGGAAGCATTGTTCTTTTGCTCTTCGGAATAAATCTTGCTGCTGATCACTCTTTGGGTCCATGCCACCTTTCTGACCTGTAACACTCACCATGAACATCTGCAGGTTCACTCCTGAAGTCAGCGAGATCATGAACACACCAGAAAGAAGAAACTCCAGACAAGTCTGAATATCAGAAGGAACAGATTTCGGACACACCATCTTTAAGAACTGTAACATTCACTGTGAGGGTCCGCAGCTTCATTCTTGAAGTCAACAAGACCAAGAACCCACCAATTCCAGACACAGTGGCAATAATATAATAGTAAAAGCAATCTCTGTGGCTGTTGTTATTTTTAAGTGAAAATAGTGCTGGTAAAACACTTTCCCCAGCATAGATAGTAAACAATAAATGTTAGCCATTATGATTGTCGTAATATTACTACCTTTAATATCAGATATGGGTTCAAATATTGAGTCTATTTACTATAAAAGGAGTGAAATTAGGATAGTTATTCAAACAGTCTGAGAATGTTCCCTCATTTGTAAATTACATATAACAATGACACCATAGTATTGTGGTAATAACAAGTATTGAGATGGTTTATGACACACACACGCACACATATATATAATTTACCATGCCCCTGCAGAAGTGTAGAGAGTGTGTGTATACATCTGTGTGTGTTTGTATACTGCATGATGCTTGGGATGCAACAGTTGTTGCAGAGTAAACGTTAGTCTTTTACACCTCATACACATATTGTTACAAAAAGTGTTCACTGTAAATTTGATTTTGGGGGCATTCTTGATCAGACAACTAGTAACATATCCAAGAGTCTTCCAAGGAGTTGACAGAAATTGGACCATTCCCTCCCAGGCATTGATGCAGTGGGATATAAGAGTCATTGTGGAATAGTAAGTAGACATTGGTTTGATATTGAATTTAAGACCCCAAGCTAGAATTAGGGTTTTTCACGCCTCAGAATTTTTAGTTAAAGAGAGAGGAATGTTACTCTTCCACCCCACACACAATTGTATCAGACAGAATTGCCTGAAGGACTGTGATCCCAGCAACAGGATTGGAATGATTTCCTTTCCAAACAAAGTCAAAGAATGTTGGCAATGTCATTGGGCCATGTTGATACTTAACAATGCTGCATTTAATTTTATTCAGCACAGGAAGAAACACTACTTAAAGTTGAGTTGATTGTCCCTTCCCAGCCTTCTCAATGCTCTGAACTGCCATGGATGACATAGGAAAGTGCTGAGCCAGCTCTGCTCCACAGTGAACATTCTTTTACGCTGTTGTAAGAGCTCAACTTTTGGAAAGAAAAATTTTTCAGCTGTCAAGAACGGTGAAGTTATTTTGTGAAAACCCCTCTCCATTCTTTGGACTCTTGCAAAGCAAGGGCAGAAAAACATTTTCTCCAAAATTGCAATAATGTCTTATGCTTCCTGACTGATGTGAACAGACTACAACAGGAGCACAGTGCCTGGCACAACATGAGACATTCAGAAATATTCAATTAATTTGCCCACGTGGTGACTATGGATGGAAGTTCTTGAGGCCCCATTCAGGTGAAAGAAATTCATGATTGCATCTATTTTTCATATATTTGGTGAATGAGACTGGAACAGGAAATTTATGGGGGGTTTTTTTGTTGTTTTTTTGTTTTTTTTAAATTTCACAAGCGCCTTAAACATTCTGGCATACTTTTATTCAAATATATACCTAATTTTTTTTTTTTTTTTTTTTTTGAGCGGAAACACATCCCATTTAAACTTGTTCTCTCTGGGCAGAGAAGTATTCCATAAAACCTAAAACGAGACAACTATAGCTAAGTTAAGGAAATAGTTTGCATTTTTAAAATGTATGCTTTATTTTCAGATGAGGTAATACATTTTAAGCTATTGAGAATCAAAAGCTTAAAAAGTAATAATTTCCATTTTCCTACAAAACTCACAAACTAAAATAATTTCTTGTAGCCATGGTAACACGTGGCAATCAGAAACACTTAACATTGTAGATATAAATGCAAGTTTCTTAGAAAACTAGAGCTGCATTTTCATATTTATTCTAATAAGTAAATGTTTAAAATATTTGTTAGAGATGAATGAAATAGACCAAAGAGGAGGTCATACAAATACTGAAGTTGAAGGTGAGTTACAACCTCTCACCTTAGGGAAAGCATAACACTAAACAACAAATACCAAAAGAAACAGAAAATCTTTGTCTTAAGAACTTACTAAAATGAACCCATGGTAAGATTTTAGAAATTAAAACAAAGCACTATGAAGTGAATGTGGGAAGTTTCTCTGTTTCTTCACTTGTAAAATGGGAAGGTAATAGCCTGTGCTTTATAAATAGAAAGGACACTCAGTAAAGTTCACCCCCACTTTCTGCATGTCTCAGATCCATGAAGCTTTCTAAACAGGGCTGCTGTGATCATCTAAACATCATCACCTGTGTCAGCCTCCACTCTCAACCCTGCACCCTCATTTACCTGGTTAGTGTCTATATTCTTCTGCTTCCATTAAAATGTAAATCATATACAGATAGGGAGTTTTTTTATTTGGTGTGGTTATTGATGCATCTTGAGTAACCAGAAAAGAGACTGGCACAAATGATTATGTCATTAATATTGTTTAATACACAAATTAATAAATGAATGTGTAAATAAATGAACAGATGTTAATTATTGTTCTTAGTTTTAAATTTCCCTTAATATTATCTCTCAGAATCTCAGTGTCTAAATGTTGCATTCACTGGTGATGTTTAACCGTATGAAGATTCTTGACTCAAAACTCAATGTGACTATCAACACATGCATTTCAAACCAACACGATTTTAAGAGTTCAGAACCCAGTAAACACTAGGTACAGCTCTTCATCCCTTAATTTATATTCATAAGAAGAAACATCATATATTTTGTCTTTGATCAATCAACTCTATCCAAGCTTGGAGCAACAGTCAGGTGCAGACATATGGGAAGCTGTGCATCTTCCTGAGCAGAGTGTCTGGTTGGCAGGTCTCAGGAGAGAAGGCTGCCTAGGAAGGCCTGAATGATGCCTAGTGTCTGCTGTCACCCATCTGATTCTAAGCATGAATATTGTTTAAAATCTTCCACCGATTGCACATAGTTACTGATGTTAATTTAGAGTTTTAATTTTGAAGTCACTATTTTTGAAACCCTATGTGATTCCAGGCACAGTAAAGTAAAAGGGGCTATGTAATATATCAAGGCAGGGAAATGCTGTGCTAGGGCCTCCAGAATTGGAGGAAGTTGAGACTTACTCTGAGATGAAAGAGGCCATTTGTAGTGGGTGCTTCAATTTTAACAAAATCAAATTAAAAATGGCTTATATGGGTAACAGATTGCAAGTATATACCTCACATTTAAATATCAATATGTTCATTTTAGTGATGTGTATCCATTTAAGAATATGCTTCATATTTTTGTGTATTAGCATCTTGTCTATATACATCATGATCTAGCTATATTTATAGCTATATCTGTGCCTTTATTTATAGATTCATGTGTATTTTAATAAAAACTTACAACCTAATTTTAATAAAAACTTATAAACAAATCTATCTAATTTTAATGAGTTTGACCATAAGGTAAGGTTTCCATAAACTTTTTCATAACCGTTTCCAATTTTCTGTTACAGAGCAGATCAACACTCCAAGAAAACCCTGTTATTCCAAAACATGGGCCCAGATGCTGGCCTTGCAACAGTGTGATTTTTATATTAATGTTTAATTTATAGAAAAACTCTGAACTAATCTTACCCCTCAAAATCAGTGTTTACAATTCAATGCACCCACTTCTCTTGCAACAGTCACTGGGCCTAGAGGTATTTAACAGTTTTAATTTCTGGCTTTGTGTCTCACGAACACAGTTCATTTTGATTGTCACCTTCTCCGGGTCTGAAGACAAGGCTTTAACTGATGTCAATGCTCAAGATTTAGCAGGGGTTGGTGCCTTTTTCAGACCCAAGAGTCAAATGCCTGTAACTTAAGACACAAAGATTAGTTAATAGGATATTTATATTACAGAATGTCCTATCATTCAAACATGCTACAAAGCAAAACAATGTGATTTGGTGTTTAGGAGTTACCACCTGCAGCACTTCAAACCACTGTGTTAAAATACTTAGTTTACACATTGAATTTGTCTGATTGCTAGTATTCTGGTGAAAAAACTGTGACCAAAAGCATAAAAAATGTGATAGGTCCTATGCTAAATGTATCAAAGTAAGCCAACTAACTTTTCCCTCCATCATTAAGAAAATGATAAATGAAGATATCAGTTTTGAAAGTTCAAAATGAGTGTAAATAATCTCCTTTCACTTAAATACCATACAACATAACAAAGACAAAGTAAGAATGAGCATACAATAATTTTTTTTCAGTAATTTAAAAGAACAGTATCACACATTTCCAAGATTGATTTCTAGATACAATGCTGACAACTGATTAAGGGAAGATTTCACCACCAAAATTTTCAGACCATTGCAACACTTGTGCATATTTTGGTTTCAAGTACACACATGAAAGCCCATCAGTGACAAATGAATTGAGATAAAAAATTGCTAGAAAGTCTCACTTTTTATTACTACTTAATCAACATGAATGTCATTTAATTTTAACAATGGTCAACACAACTAAAATAGTTTGAGAGTAATCCCAATCAATATAATTTCCTGAAGGACAAGGCCAATCTTTCCTGAACATTAACATTTTGTACCCAAATTATAGGTTTTTCCTCATTAAGAGAAAAGATCAGAAATCAACTTAAAGTATGGATTGAATTAAATTACCTTGGAAATAAATACCATTTTATTATTTCTATTCTCATCTACTTTTCCAAATAACAAAACATGGAATGTACTATTTCTGTTCCAAACTAGTAAAAATAAGTCTTTTATTTTTTGCCAGAAACCTTAAAGGTCTTGTAGCTCTCAAGATCATCAGACATAATTAAAATCAACCAAATTTTAAAAGTCTGGTATGCCCTATCAGTTTTTGTAGGCTTGACAAATTTAGCTTAGGAATTCTAGATAAATAGAAGAAATGATGAATTATTAGAAATACATAAGAAACAAAATGACTATTTGTAGAACTAAATAAAAGCCTTTTATTAGAAGCCAAAAAAGTTCTTACGTATGTATATATAAGTAAAAACCAAAGGAGAACAAAGAGCAAATAAACAAAAATTAGAAGCATAAACAAATAAATAGGAAACCAGTAAATTTTTTCTCCTACTCAGTTTACTTTGGAGGCTAAAGTGTCACCTAGAGACTAGAGGAAAACACATGATAGATATTTCGTTCCTGGTACATAAATTAATGACTTTAAGTTCTCCAATACCATTGTACATTTTGTGCAATTAAGAAATTCACTTTAGGCAAATGACCAGTAAGTACTTTAGTGCTTAGTACTATCTATGAAGAAGAGCAAATACAGTGTGAAACAAAGCAACACAAACATTTATGTGCAATTTGGCTTTGTGTTAAATCTGGCTTCATGCCTAACTAGATTAAAAAAGAACTGTAAAACTGTGAATGTATTTCTTTACAATATTAATTTTAACTTCATCAAAACTAAGAGATTTAACTATGAGCAATGTTTATTAGCCAAATTTTCCCAATTTTATGTCAGGTTTTAAAGGATAATGTCTAAACTTTTTCAAGTTTCTATTTTCTCTGTATGTGCACAAAGGTAGACCATACAGAGAAACAGGGGGGAAAAAAAAGAAAAAAAAAATCCACGACTTACACAGACCATCTACAACATGTTTGGACTTTCTATTTGGTTCTAAATTTTCTTATTCCCCTCCCTCCCCCCAATTAGTCTCTTCATTCTAGGACAAAAATTCACCTTACAAGATTATTTCTAATACAAATTTATTCTCTTTTCTTTATAAGCCTTCCTTGCCAAAAATACACCTTCATATATGTAACTTTCTTCACATCTGTCTTCCATACTTACTGGTTCTTTACTACCTTGTTTTCTGAATAAACGTTTTCATGTCCATAATTTGAATTAACTTTTAGATAACTTCTGAATTAGACAAAATTATTATTTTTCTCACTAATAACACATATTATATGCAGAATTAACTTTAATTTTTATTCTCACTAACCTTAAATTTTAGTAAAACCCTAGGAAGCAAGACATTCTGAACTATCAGATATTAGTACTTTATAGATGAGAACAATTTTACAAGTTTTAGAAACATGTTTTTCCATATATCACCTTCCAATTAGAAATAATACAAATAATTTAAAGATTTAAATGACACCAAAGTTTACCTAAAACATGCATCTTATTTACAGGTACTCAATTATTTCATTTTTAACAGTTGGTCTAGATTACTTTTGAAAACTAAAATATTAGACACTATCACTTTAAGTTAATTATTTCTTTATTTATCATTTTTTAAACAGTCAATGAACATCAGATGCTCATTTAAGTAAGCCCTCAAAGTTAATTCCATAGGTAATTTTGCCAATAACTCAAAAAATTCAGCTAACAATATTAAATTAATCTCAACTGTCAAAGAAGGCACACAAACCAAGTTCATTTTGTTTTGGATGAGTTTATAGTTTTACAGCCTCCTGTGCAAACCCTGATATATCAAATTATCTAGCAGAGGCAAATATAAAACCCAGAAAAAAACATATGCTGACAATTCTGAAGACATCTCTATTTTTATTTAACCAATAATTTTAAAGCCAGCTTGTTTAGTAAAGACTTATTTAGGTCATGTGAACTTGAAAAATACTTTGTACTTCTTTACTTTATCTATGAAGTGCTCTTTAATTTTAAGCCAATTTGGTAAACACAACATAAAACTTAATAAATATACATACACATAAACACATTTAGACATGTATACACACACATAAACAAAGATCCAATAGCTTTTACACTGGGACTCTAGCCATGAGACAGCAATAGAGGCTCACCCCTGTACAAACAGGTTCACGTGGCTGAACTTCATTAGCACCAATAGGTAATCCAGTGAAGGCTGTTAACAAAAATTTTGGGTAAAACAGTTTCCATGGCAGTTTGATTTTTAAAGGCCAAGCACCCCCAGACTTCAAAGAACTTTAGGGCTGAACAGCACCACAGAAGACCACCACCTGGAACCTACTAACCAGGTCCAACCCTGCTTAAAATAGCAATGTAAAAGCCTAAATACAAGGCCCACTTTTCCATTCAACAGCAAACTTCAGACTCCAAAGAACACTGAGGTCAAACAATATTATAAAAGAGTATCACTTTACTGAGATCTAATCTCCCATGACTGTATCACACACATGCTTATACAAAAGCACAATCCAACTGCTGCAGCAACAAACAAGTCCCCAAGAGTGTCCAAATTAAAATAATCAAGGTGCTTTCCTCTTTCCATCAGTTGGGCTTGTTTAACCTACAAATGAAAATTCTTTGACAAATTTCCGAAATTGAGAGGAGCAGATTCTGCTGTCTTGGCCCACAAGGACACTCACCTATCTGATGCAGATGACAAATATCAAAGGCAGTTATTTTGAGGCAATTAGGAACATGGTTGAGGCTGCTGAGGCTGGCTGCAGCAGACCGGAGAGCGAAGAAACTCACTTCCAGCCAAAACTGGGCAGGCAGCTGCTTAGAAGTTCTTGTGAGACTCCAGGGCTGCAGCAGCTGAGCTACAAGAGCAACACATTTGCTTGTTAGGGAACCAAAATGTGTCACCAAAACACCAGGGGTGGCTGGGCGTGGTGGCTCACACCTGTAATCCCAGCACTTTGGGAGGCTGAGGCAGGCAGATCACAAAGTCAGGAGTTGAAGACCAGCCTGGCCTTGAACTGGTGAAACGCTGTCTCTACTAAAAATACAAAAAAGTTTAGCTGGGCGTGGTGGCACATGCCTGCAATCCCAGTTTCTTGGGAGGCTGAGGCAGGGGAAGTGCTTGAACCTGGGAGGCAGAGGTTGCAGTGAGCTGAGATTGCACCACTGCATTCCAGCCTGGGTGACTGAGTAAGACTCCATCTCAAAAACAAAACAAAACAAAAAAACAAACAAATTGAAAAACACCAGGGGTTCAGTCTAGGTCCTGCTACTCATGGCACAGAAAGCCAATGACTGAGATAAGGATTCTTGCCAAGGAAGACGGCTTTAATTGGGTGCTGCAGTCAAGGATGTGGGAGCTCAGTCTCAAATTCATCTCTAAAACCAGGGCTTTATATAGCAGGGAAGAAATGTAACAATGTGTAAGAAAACAGGAGCTAGAGACAGGCAGGGAAGCAATGATGATGAATGAGGAGCTCTGACATCTCATTGTCTGGATGTGGTGACCTGGTGAGTTTCAGTTCTTTGATATTTTTTTGAGAGACCTAAAGGTCTTTTCCTGAGGAAGGAACTCAGATAAAACAAATGTAAGTTTCAAGCTTTAAGACCAGAAGGGTCAATTTCTATGTTTATTAAAAAAAAAAAAAAAAAAAAGAAAAAGGATCTATGGAACTATTGAGTGAGTTTCAATGTGACAGACATAGATGTTTTTCTGGTACAGAAAAACATAAAAACTCAGAAAGTTATTTAGAAACTTTGATTTTACCATCTGTACCTAGCAGCGTAAATCTCTCCAACAGAATACAGAACTTGAATTGCTTTTCATATTGCTAAATTACAAAATGAGCCTCTTACATGAGAAAGTCCTAAAAATATGCATTTATTTAAGGATTTATACATTAATTAATTACTAATTTAGTTATAATTGTTAAAATGATAACAAAAGAAAAAATATGCATCTAAGGGAAAGAGGGTGAATAAATAAATAGATGAGTCACATGCAGTGACTGAAGGCAAGTACACCAAAGCATTATAATTCCTACCAAAACTGGCTATTTAATTATGGAAACTGTGAGGAAATTCAAGTGTGAGCTCTTTTTGAAAAAAGAGAAAGAAAAGACAAAATCAGAAAGACAAAATCAGGAAAACAAAGTATCAACCTTATACTTTTGTTTCACTACAGCTTCATTGGCAGATTACTTAAATTTCATTATATTACTACTTTTCTGTATAAAGAAGACATGTCACCTTAACTGACTTTTCTTATGGGAAAATATTAATGAAAAAATGTACTTCAACAAATTTTTAAGAGATTTTTAATATAAAATATAAAATATTAATATAAATTAGATAATTTATGTAACACACATACATAAAATGAGTTATTCATGTTAAAAATTATATTCTCATTACTGATATAAAAGTTTTCACTGGAATTTCTATGACAAAAACCACATTGTGCTAGGCATGGTGGCTAACACCTGTAATCCTAGCACTTTAGGAGGCTGAGGTGAGAGGATTGCTTGAGCACAGGAATTTGAGACCAGTCTGGGCAACTTAAGGGGACCCCATCTCTACAAAGAAATTTACAAATTAGGCAGGTTTGGTGGTGCATGCCTCTAGTCCTAGCTATTCGGGAGGCTGAGGCAGGAAGATTGTTTGAGCCTGGGAGGTCGAGGCTACAATGAGCTATGATTGCAACACTGCACTCCTGCCTCGCCAACAGGGTGAGACCTTGTTTCACAAAAACAAACAAATAAACACCCACGTTGTATTACACTTTTATCTTCTAATTTATTAGTAAGTTTTTATATATTCACCTAAAGACAATTCTTTGCAAATTTCTTGTTATATGGAAACATGTATGGTCTTATGAAAGCAAGATTTCACTATGAGCCTATTTTAATTCCAGGCTTTGAAACTAAAAATCTTTTAAATGTTATTCGATTATATTAATCTGAAATATTTTCATAAAATACAATTTACAATTCATGTCAAATGAACCATAACATTTAAATTCCTACACCTAAAATCAAGCAAAGACAAGGAAAAATTATTTATACTTTTGATATGGTTTGGCTGTGCCCCA
Source organism: Macaca nemestrina (assembly GCF_043159975.1). NCBI lineage: Eukaryota > Metazoa > Chordata > Mammalia > Primates > Cercopithecidae > Macaca > Macaca nemestrina. The sequence goes on along the minus strand of NC_092132.1, from coordinate 96,033,629 downwards.
CCCAAATCTCATCTGGAATTGTAGTTCCCATAATCCCCACATGTCATGGGAGGGACTAGGTGTAGATAATTGAATCATGAGGGTAGATTTCCCATCCTGTTCTTGTGATAATGAGCTCGACTCACAAGATCTGATGGTTTTATAAGTGGCTTCCCCCTTTGCTGGAGACTCATTCTTTTTCTCTCTGCGACATGTTAAGAAGCACATGTTTCATTCCCTTCCACTATGATTGTAAGTTTTTTGAGGCCTCCCCAGCCATGCTGAACTGTGAGTCAATTAAACTTCTTTCCTTTATAAATTACCCTGTCTCCGGTATGTCTTTATTAGCAGCATGAGAACAGACTAATACACCCTTTAATCTTTGCCCAAGCACAAGCAATCAAAATGTATTTTAAATGAAGATTCAAACAAAATAGAATTTTCTCTTTTTGCAATTTGGTGTAGGGTTTCATTTCACTTCATCTAACATCTAACATCGACCCCCACCATCAAAAACTGACTTTTAGCAACTGATCCATACCACCCTTTTGCATTTGCCTTTTACTTTGCAATTATTCTTTTTCTCTTTGACAATTTTCTCTTAATTAGAATTCACTGGAGAATGGTTATCATAGCCTTTGAACCTCTTAGCTATCTAATTTATTTTGCTTTGCTTTCAAAATTTTGCTTCCTTGCTTGAGTGCTTTATCTGACTATATTTAAAACCAGGTCTCCAGTTTCCAAGTCTGTCCAGTCCCTGTTTTGCATCACCTAATAGGAAATTGCACAATTTACAGATCAGTGAGCTTCCTCAGGGACTGAGAATACTGGGTCACTAGGTGCCTGTGGTGCCACCTGGCATCACTGAGACTTCTGGAGAAATTTGCAATTACCCTAGTTCTGGGTATGCAAGGTACTACCATGTTCAAGACTAGTAAAATCCTGTTTAAATCCTTCCTTCAAAACAAGATAGTGTTAGAAAATGTAGAGATGAGGCTTATAGGTTTTGATTTGTCTTCCATGGTTCATAAAGCTGAGTTTTAGTCAATAGACTCCTTTCTTAACTTTGAAAAGTCAGTTTGCCTTGTATCCCATTTGCTTCTGTTGCAAGCCACATTTGCATGGCTGCAATTCACCCCTCAGGTCAGTGTGTCTCGTCCCCATCAGCAACCTCATATGGGGCTATACTCATGGAAATTAAAGCAACAGTTGATCAATGTTCAATAATGGTTAATGTTCTGAATTCGTCCATGGAAATAAATTCCTTTCTCATATTTTTAATTGTACTAAGTGGTTTCAACAGAGTTGAAATTCTCCTTTGTCTTAAATTAGTAGGTTCATTACTGAGGAACACTTTGGGTTGATTGCTGCTGTTTGTAACTTACTATTCTATCCTCATTTCCATATGTTAACTCCTGCCTCTGTGTTTTATTACTGCCATTGCACTTGGCTCCATAGAAATGCTTTCTTTTTTGGAATATTGTAGTTACTTTTTTTTTTTTTTAAACCAAGTCTCACTCTTGTCCCCCAGGCTGGAGTGCAATGACACTATCTCAGTTCACTGCAACTTCCGCCTCCTGGGTTCAAGTGATTCTCCTGTCTCAGCCTCCCGAGTAGCTGGGATTACAGGTGCCTGCCACCATGCCTGGCTAATTTTTGTACTTTTAGTAGAGACGGGGTTTCACCATGTTGGCCAGGCTGGCCTAGAACTCCTCACCTCAGTTGATCCACCCGTCTTGGCCTCCCAAAGTGCTGGGATTACAGGCTTGAGCCACCATGCCCAGCCTACTTTTTACAAACCTTATTTTAAAATTTCATTTTACTATACCTTTTGTCTAAGGCAGGTGTCCAATCTTTTGGCTTCCCTGGGCCACATTGGAAGAGGAAGAATTGTTTTGGGCCACACATAAAATACACTAAGACTAACGATAGCTGATAAACTAAAAAAAAATTGCAAAAAAATCTCATAATGTTTTAAGAAAGTTTACAAACTTGTGTTGGGCCGCATTCAAAGCCGTCCTGGTCTGTGGGTTGGACAGGCTGATCTCATAATTAAAGGAGGTAAGACATAATATGTTAACCTTTCCCTATCCTTCTACAAGTAATTCCAGTTAATTTATCACAGGAAAACTTCTATCTGTTAATTATTATGTGAAGAAAAAAACCAATTTTGGGGTACCCTTAGTTTCTAAAGAGGAGTAAATTTAATTTAAAAAGTGTGTTAGGGCTATCAATAGCATGAACTGTTGCTCATAAAAATCCACCTCAAAGGTTGTAAATCATAATATAAATCTTATTTATTTCTAAAAGGATAATGATACCAGTTTACTAAAACTTTTCCTGCAATAGATGATCTGAAGGAAGTAGTCAATTGACTAAGTTGACAATTATGTCACAAGTCATCAACAAATGATACCTCTAGAATTTAAATATTCTTGTTATACTGCACATTTACACCTTAATCAAAATTATTTAGCACAGTTCAATATCATCTTCTAAACTCTTCAGAGATAAGCTGCTTCTCCGTTTCCTGAATATGCTGTGTGTGTATGTTTAATTTTGTTGCTGTGTGCTAGTGTGTGGTCATTCGTATTGTGGTTTCACAGCAGCAGACTTTGCACTTATTATCTACACTATTAAAATTATGTATGATTCCATCAAGCTCAAACCACTGGACCAGAAAAAATAGTAAACCATTAGTCCTGGCCTAATGAACTGTATTCATTTTTTCATGCTAAAATTTTGCTAGTTTTCAACATTTTATTCTGTTTAAACAAAACCTTTTTATAATGTTAATTTTTTCAATTTTAAACCATGCAGTAGCTAAAATTTAAGATTATACTTCAAGAACAAAACCCATCCTATTGGACACACAGAGGTGCTACTAATATTTGCTCTGCTTGGGTCTTGTGCATTTATAATTCTTTCACTTCAAACACTTCATATCCTACTTGAAGCTGATTAAATCAAGGCTTTGCTAAAAGCAAACGTGTTGCCTTTTAGCCAAGGATCACGTTTTCAGTAACTTTCTCTCAGCCTACTTTCCAATATTAAATCTTTTTGAACCTTAGCAATATATCACTTTTTCAGAAACTTAAGATTTCTCTCTGCTTATTACAACAGGCGTTTTTGGAAAGGAATTCAAAATGTCACATTTTTATATATTCCTAAACTAGATTCTATCTACATGAATTAATGCCACAATTTCATGTAATAAAAGCATGATAAATGTTTCCCATATTCTATTTCTCATTTTATATTGCTATTAACATTTCTAATATACATGTTTTTCATTCTTATGGTTTCCTCATATGCTGGTTCACTGGTTTTTATTACATGCTCTCCAAAAAATATTATCAAAAAACTGCTTGTGTTTCTAATATTTTAGTCTTTATGGAAAATAAATTAATTCATTTTGTTTTTAGAATGATCTCCAAAAGCTCCTACTGCTTTCTAACCTATTTAAATGGATTCTTTCCCTGAACAGCTAGAAATTCACCTGTAAGAGGAGTTGAAGTATGTATGCTATTAAAAATTAAAGATGGCTTTCTCTTCTCACATTTTAAGCTCTTGTATCACCCCACTTATTTACATTTGACTAACCTCTGAAAATGGAAATAATTTTCTGAAGCCTAAGAGTGAATTTGTACAGAATTACCTGTAATTGTCTATAGTCAATAGAAGGTTTACTATAATACTTAGCTGTTTGTTTGATAAATGCTTATTGAGCACCAACTAGATGCCTAACATTGTTTAAAGAGATTAGACCAGTCTAATCCAGATTGTTACATCCTTATTTCTGGAATTGTGTCACATAACACAGAAACGAACGTAAAATTGTTTCAAGATACTTTCCTGTATTTCTCTCTCTCCCCCTTCCTTCCTTTTCCTCCTCTCCCTTCCATTTTCTCTTTGCCATTTTCTTTTTCCATCCTCCTCTCATGTGTTTCTTCATTGCAACGTTTTGGTGGCATTATTTTTGGTGTAGGTCCTCTGTTTAAAATCTAGTGAAGAATTAGACTGATGAAACTAATTATTCAACTTAGGCAAAGAACAAAGATATACTTAAGTTCATTATTATGATAATCTAATTTTTAAAACAAATAACCTAATTTTAAAGGTGTTTTCTCCATAATCCTAAAAGTAGATAGAGAAACAATTTTGCATACATTTATTCATAGAATAAGAAATTATCAGTGTATTTTTTGTCCAACAGTGATACATAGGCAAGCGCCGTAATTGTTATTTGAGATGTCTTACAAAGTGTAAAGAATTTCCCAGGTGAATGGTCAAGTTGTCTGTAAAATGTGAGGTCGAAAATTAGGGAGTTGAGCTGAATTTTTATTGTACTTTTAATGGAGCACTAAAATTGCAAAAAATTAGAAGCCAAATCATACTTACATAGAAAAATAGATAATAAAACCTCAGGAAGTGAGTTAAAGAAAACATGCTCTTTAAGAAGACACAAAGGAAAAAATGCTGTCATCGATTTTTCTACTACTATATTTTTGAAGTGCTTGCCCTGGAATTCAGGGCAGTAAGCTATGAGTCATTGCACTCCTTAAATGACTAACGCATAGCAGGGAACCATGAAGATGGTGACGAACAGCAGGCTTGGCACTCTGGAGTAGTGATGGCCACTGTGTCCTTACATTGGTTGTAGAAAACACCAGCAACAATCTTATGCCACTAATTTATCCAGAGCACATCTGCCTTACATTTTCAGTGGAACTCTGACTAATTGTTATTCCATTTCAGACGAAATAGCAGATAAGATAAAACCAACTCATGAACTATATTTAATCTTTTCATTTGTAAGACTGTCTAAAAATCAAATCAAACCTAATCAAAAACCCGTCCATAGATCAAGAAGAACTAAATGTTCAATATAAGAAGAAAATAAAACCAATTAAAAGAACAACTACAACAAATAAAATGCCACAATTTTATCAATTCAATTCATTCAAGACTTTAGTTTGACTAAAAGTTAAGGAGATTTGATGGTTGTATTTAAAAAGAGGATATATATACATATTTTTTTTTCTTTTTTCTTTTCTTTTTTGAGACGGAGTTTCGCTCTTGTTGCCCAGGCTGGAGAGCAATGGTACGATCTCAGCTCACCGCAATCTCTGCCTCCCAGGTTCAAGCGATTCTCCTGCCTCAACCTCCTGAGTAGCTGGAATTACAGGTGTGTGCCACCACATGCAGCTAATTTTGTATTTTTAGTAGAGTCGGGGTTTCTCCATGTTGGTCAGGCTGGTCTCAAACCCCCGACCTCAGGTGATCTGCCCACTTTGGCCTCTCAAAGTGCTGCGATTACAGGCATGAGCCATCACGCCTAGTCTAAAAAGAGGATATTTTGCTAGTTCTGAGTTGCATGTAAACAATTCTTCTGTTGATTCTATAAATGAAAAGATATTTGTTATACATGTGTTATGTTTTCATCATTGTGCTGAGTCACAGGGTTGAGGACAAGAAAAAAATAGGAGAACAGTAGAATGAGGGTGTTATCCTTCATATGGCCTCTCTCCTCTCTCTCTCTCTCTCTCACACACACACACACGTACACACACAGTATCCTTTATTAATTGATCCCTTTTCCAAGTAGAGTTCTCAAAGATTTTCACTAGTTTCTTCTCTTTTAAGATATATAGGGAGAGGAATGGGTAATTTAAAATGATTTTCTCAACCACTCTATCTTACTGTGAAAGACACTGTGGAGATAATAACCAAAATGAAATCATTCCTATGGCTAGGTTGAACAGACACACAAAATAATATGTTTCAGGTTAGAGTTTAGGTCAAAACATAATCACTCTCTGATCCCTAAAATAAATTTCTTCTCTTATTTTCTCAAGTGGAAAGAGGCATAACAATGTTCTACAGGAATATTTCCAAATGAAACTCTGCTACGTGCTTTATATTGGCTCTTAAAATTTGGATAACCACACACAGTAGCTTCTTACTAGGCTGTATAAAATGGATATAGAGGAAGCATATGGCTTGTAGAAACATACAAACACTCAACAGGGCCCAAGCCAAAGATTTTATAGAACCCCCTATCCTAAAATACTGCCAAGAGAACTTTTGATGATTTACAATATAGAGTTGGTAGAAGCATGATAAAAAGTTGCACGGTCTTGCAACAATACAGTATTTCATTGGAACAACTAGATACAATAGTCTGAATTAATGGGTTGGCATATGTAATAATAGCACATTTGAACATTCTTTTTAGCCCTGGTAGTTCAAATGTTGAGCATCTCAGGATTTAGTTATTAAATATTTACCAATGTTTCACCTATAGATAAAACTACCAATGCCTACAGCTTGTTCTGTATTTCAATTATAGATGATCCACAGTGATTTACATGTTACTCAAAATTGATACATAAATATCATTGTCTTCCCGAAACATGGCCTATATTAAATTTATATTATAGAATCAAATTGTTAAAATCCAGTCCAATATAATGAAATAATTGTGAATTGCACTCATAAATTCAAAGCACTTTGTGAACATCATGGCCAATACATATGTATTTAAAATATGGTCTCTATTCTTAAAGGCCTAGTAAGCTAATAACAGAGATAAATTGAGTGCATAATTGACTATAGAATGCACTTATATATTAGTTCAATATAGAAGAAATGTTGTTGCAAGAAAACATTCTTTCACAGGTTGAAAACATATTCAAATCGATTGCAATTAATTTCAAAATCATATTTCTCAAACATCGAGAGAAAGAAACACATCTTGGAGATGGTTTAAAAGTATTTTCCTCTTGAAAAAGAAATGAACAAAGCCTTCAAGAAGTATGGGATTATATGAAAAGACCAAATCTACGTCTGATTGGGGTGCCTGAAAGTGAGGGGGAAAATGGAACCAAGTTGGAAAACACTCTGCAGGATATCATCCAGGAGAACTTCCCCAACCTAGTAAGGCAGGCCAACATTCAAATTCAGGAAGAACAGAGAATGCCACAAAGATACTCCTTGAGAAGCGCAACTCCAAGACACATAATTGTCAGAATCACCAAAGTTGAAATGAAGGAAAAAATGTTAAGGGCAGCCAGAGAGAAAGGTCGGGTTACCCACAAAGGGAAGCCCATTAGACTATCAGCAGATCTCTGGGCAGAAACTCTACAAGCCAGAAGAGAGTGGGGGCCAATATTCAACATTCTTAAAGAAAAGAATTTTCAACCCAGATTTTCATATGCAGCCAAACTAAGTTTCACAAGTGAAGGAGAAATAAAATGCTTTACAGACAAGCAAATGCTTAGAGATTTTGTCACCGCCAGGTTTTCCCTACAAGAGACCCTGAAGGAAGCACTAAACATGGAAACGAACAACCGGTACCAGCCATTGCAAAAACATGCCAAAATGTAAAGACCATTGATGTTAGGAAGAAACTGCATCAACTAACGAACAAAATAACCAGTTAATATCATAATGACAGGATCAAGTTCACACATAACAATATTAACCTTAAACGTAAATGGACGAAATGGTACAATTAAAAGACACAGATAGGCAAATTGGTTAAAGAGTCAAGACCCATCAGTTTGCTGTGTTCAGGAGACCCATCTCACATGCAGAGACACACATAGGCTCAAAATAAAGGGATGGAGGAAGATCTACCAAGCAAATGGAGAACAATAAAAAAGCAGGGGTTGCAATCCTAGTCCCTGATAAAACAGACTTTAAACCATCAAAGATCAAAAGAGACAAAGAAGGCCATTACATAATGGTAAAGGGATCAATTCAACAGGAAGAGCTAACTATCCTAAATATATATGCACCCAATACAGGAGCACCCAAATTCATAAAGCAAGTCCTTAGAGACTTACAAAAAGACTTAGACTCCCATACAATAATAATGGGAGACTTCATCACCCCACTGTCAACATTAGACAGATCAATGAGACAGAAAGTTAACAAGGATATCCAGGAATTGAACACAACTCTGAACCAAGCAGACCTAATAGACATCTACAGAACTCTCCACCCCAAATCAACAGAATATACATTATTCTCAGCACCACATTGCACTTATTGCAAAATTGACCACATATTTGGAAGTAAAGCACTCCTCAGCAAATGTACAAGAACAGAAATTATAAAAAACTGTCTCTCAGATCACAGGGCAATCAAACTAGAACTCAGGACTAAGAAACTCAATCAATCAAAACCGCTCAACTACATGGAAACTGAACAACCTGCTCTTGAATGACTACTGGGTACATAATGAAATGAAGGCAGAAATAAAGTGTTCTTTGAAACCAATGAGAACAAAGACACAACATACCAGAATCTCTGGGACACATTTAAAGCAGTGTGTAGAGGGAAATTTATAGCACTAAATGCCCACAAGAGAAAGCTGGAAAGATCTAAAATTGACACTGTAACATCACAATTAAAAGAACTAGAGAAGCAAGAGCAAACACATTCAAAAGCTAGCAGAAGGCAAGAAATAACTAAGATCAGAGCAGAACTGAAGGAGATAGAGACACAAAAACCCTCCCAAAAATCAATGAATCCAGTAGTTGGTTTTTTGACAAGATCAACAAAATTGATAGACTACTAGCAAGACTAATAAAGAAGAAAAGAGAGAAGAATCAAATAGATGCAATAAAAAATGATAAAGGGGATATCACCACCGATCCCACAGAAATACAAACTACCATCAGAGAATACTATAAATACCTCTACACAAATAAACTAGAAAATCTAGAAGAAATGGATAATTTCCTGGACACTTACACTCTTCCAAGACTAAACCAAGAAGAAGTTGAATCCCTGAATAGACCAATAGCAGGCTCTGAAATTGAGGCAATAATTAATAGCCTACCAACCAAAAAAAGTCCAGGACCAGATGGATTCACAGCTGAATTCTACCAGAGGTACAAGGAGGAGTTGGTACCATTCCTTCTGAAACTATTCCAATCAATAGAAAAAGAGGGAATCCTCCCTAACTCATTTTATGAGGCCAACATCATCCTGATACCAAAGCCTGGCAGAGACACAACAAAAAAAGAGAATTTTAGACCAATATCCGAGATGAACATCGATGCAAAATCCTCAATAAAATACTGGCAAACCGAATCCAACAGCACATCAAAAACCTTATCCACCATGATCAAGTGGGCTTCATCCCTGGGATGCAAAGCTGGTTCAACATACACAAATCAACAAGCATAATCCACCATATAAACAGAACCAAAGACAAAAACCACATGATTAATCTCAATAGATACAGAAAAGGCCTTTGACAAAATTCAACAGTCCTTCATGCTAAAAACTCTCAATAAACTAGGTATTGATGGAATGTATCTCAAAATAATAAGAGCTATTTATGACAAACCCACAGCCAATATCATACTGAATGGGCAAAAACTGGAAAAATTCCCTTTGAAAACTGGCACAAGACAGGGATGCCCTCTCTCACCACTCCTATTCAACACAGTGTTGGAAGTTCTGGCTAGGGAATTCAGGCAAGAGAAAGAAATCAAGGGTATTCAGTTAGGAAAAGAAGAAGTCAAATTGTCCCTGTTTGCAGATGACATGATTGTATATTTAGAAAACCCCATCATCTCAGCCCAAAATCTCCTTAAGCTGATAAGCAACTTCAGCAAAGTCTCAGGATACAAAATTAATGTGCAAAAATCACAAGCATTCTTATACACCAGTAACAGACAAACAGAGAGCCAAATCATGAATGAACTTACATTCACAATTGCTTCAAAGAGAATAATAAATACCTAGGAATCCAAATTACAAGGGATATAAAGGACCTCTTCAAGGAGAACTACAAACCACTGCTCAGTGAAATAAAAGAGGACACAAACAGATGGAAGAACATACCATGCCCATGGATAGGAAGAATCAATATCATGAAAAATGGCCATACTGCCCAAGGTAATTTATAGATTCAATGCCATCCCCATCAAGCTACCAATGAGTTTCTTCACAGAATTGGAAAAAACTGCTTTAAAGTTCATATGGAACCAAAAAAGAGGCCGCATTGCCAAGACAATCCTAAGTCAAAAGAAGAAAGCTGTAGGCATCACGCTACCTGACTTCAAACTATACTACAAGGCTACAGTAACCAAAACAGCATAGAACTGGTACCAAAACAGAGATATTGACCAATGCAACAGGACAGAGTCCTCAGAAATAATACCATCTAAACAAGAAATGGGGAAAGGATTCCCTATTTAATAAATGGTGCTGGAAAAATTGGCTAGCCATAAGTAGAAAGCTGAAACTGGATCCTTTCCTTACTCCTTATACGAAAATTAATTCAAGATGGATTAGAGACTTAAATGTTAGACCTAAAACCATAAAAACCCTAGAAGGAAACCTATGGAATACCATTCAGGACATAGGCATGGGCAAGGGCTTCATGTCTAAAACACCAAAAGCAATGGCGACAAAAGCCAAAATTGACAAATGGGATCTAATTAAACTAAAGAGCTTCTGCACAGCAAAAGAAACTACCATCAGAGTGAACAGGCAACCTACAGAATGGAAGAAAATTTTTGCAATCTACTAATCAGACAAAGGGCTAATATCCAGAACCTACAAAGAACTCAAACAAATTTACAAGAAAAAAACAAACAAACCCATCAAAAAGTGGGCAAAGAATATGAACAGACATTTCTCAAAAGAAGACATGCATATAACCAACAAACACATGAAAAAATGCTCGTCATCACTGGCCATCAGAGAAATGCAAATCAAAACCACAATGCGATACCATCTCACACCAGTTAGAATGGCAATCATTAAAAAGTCAGGAAACAACAGGTGCTGGAGAGGATGTGGAGAAATAGGAACACTTTTACACTGTTGGTGGGACTGTAAACTAGTTCAACCATTATGGAAAACAGTATGGCGATTCCTCAAGGATCTAGAACTAGAAGTACCATATGACCCAGCCATCCCATTACTGGGTATACACCCAAAGGATTATAAATCATGCTGCTATAAAGACACATGCACACGTATGTTCATTGCGGCACTATTCACAATAGCAAAGACTTGGAATCAACCCAAGTATCCATCAGTGACAGACTGGATTAAGAAAATGTGGCACATATACACCATGGAATACTATGCAGCCATCAAAAAGGATGAGTTTGTGTCCTTTGTAGGGACATGGATGCATCTGGAAACCATCATTCTCAGCAAACTATCACAAGAACAGAAAACCAAACACTGCATGCTCTCACTCATAGGTGGGAACTGAACAACGAGATCACTTGGACTTGGGAAGGGGAACATCACACACCGTGGCCTATTATGCCTATTATGGGGATGGAGGAGGGGGGAGGGATTGCATTGGGAGTTATACCTGATGTAAATGATGAGTTGATGGGTGCTGACGAGGTGATGGGTGCAGCACACCAACATGGCACAAGTGTACATATGTAACAAATCTGCACGTTGTGCACATGTACCCTAGAACTTAAAGTATAATAATAAAAAATAAAAAAATAAAGTAAAATAAAATAAGAAAAGAAAAAAAGAAAAAAAAAATATTTTCCTCTCTCATCTACTAACATGAAAAAGTCAACTCTCACAATGTTTTTCTTTTTTCCTTTCTGTATCTTATTTTACCAACTCTTTATTTTAATGTGGAGCTGATTAATTTCATTATGTTTCTTTCTTTCTTTCTTTTTTTTTTTTTTTTTGAGATTGAGTTTCACTTTTGTGGCCCAGGCTGGAGTGCAAGGGCACAATCTCAGCTCACTGCAACCTCCGCCTCCCGAGTTCAAGTGATTCTCCTCCCTCAGCCTCCCAAGTAGCTGGGATTACAAGAGTGTGGCACCATGCCAGGCTAATTTTTGTATTTTTAGTACAGACGGGGTTTCACCACATTGGCCAGGCTGGTCTCAAACTCCTGACCTAGGTGATCTGCACGCCTCAGCCTCCCAAAGTACTGGGATTACAGGTGTGAGCCACTGCGCCCGGCCGTTATGTTTCTTTCTCTTGCTCTTCTGAACATCTTTTCTGTCCTGTTGTGTGGAATTCTCCATAATCAATGATGCCCAGTATTTATCTTTGTCATCTTGGAGGACTTTTCATGACAATGCAATGTAATATCAGCCTAAGCTTCCCTTCCCTCCTCATCTGTTTATTGTATTGGAATGGTGAGAATAAACCACCTTTGACTCAGGAGCTGCTGCTCGGCAATCCATCCCACTCTTTGCAAGAATTGTACCTATGTGATAGTGAAGATCTCTTCAAAAAGCCAATGCAGTAATATTAGCATATATATTTCTACCTTAAATACTGCCTGATGGCTAGTGGAAAGAGGATATCTTTGTCACTCTTGGAACAAGCTTGGACAATTAGCCATTCCCTGGATTAGGGGATTATCCTAACGTGTTAAAGTATTTCTGAATCCAGAGGGTGTTGATAGTTCCAAATGACACACGGGTGCTGCTTAAAGTGCACTTTTTAAACCCTTTTTTGAGTTGCTATAAAGGAATATCTGAAACTGGGTAATTTATAGAGAAAAAAGTTTTATTTTTGCTCACAGTACTGCAGCCTGTACAAAAAGCATGGCATCAACATCTTCTTCTGAGGGCCTCAGGAAGCTTCCAATCATGGCAGAACGTGAAGAGGGAGCAAGTGTATCACATGGCAAGAAAGGATATGCCAGGCTCTTTTTAAACAAGCAGTTCTCATGTGAACTAATGGAGAACTGACTCAGCATCATGGGGAGGGGACCAAGCCAAGCATGAGGTATCTGTCTCCATGACTCAAACACCTCTCACTAAGCCCTACTCCTGACATTGGGATCACATTTCAATGTGAGATTTGGAAGGGATAAACAGCAAACCGTATGATGTACTGTGCTGTATTGGCAAGGAACAAGCAAAGCAAGGCCCAAGACAGACCCCAAGCTGGTAGAGAGTCCACAACCTGAGATTTTTTAACCTTCCTGTCCTGTTTCAGGTGGGGTTACCTCTCCCTTGATTCTCGCCCCTAAATCCACAGAGACATCCTAGATCTGAGCTCCCTGGCACTGCTCTGCTCTGGCACATGAATTACTTTTTCTTTTCATCCAGGTTCACGTCACCAGCTTTAAAAATGTAGATGATTCTACTAAGCAGTATTTCTCAATTACTTATGTTCATGGCATTAGCCTCCTTTATGCATCAAAACTCCCATCTAATTGAAATCTGGCTATCCACAGAGGATAATAAAAGCAAATTATCTGTTAGCAATTTTAGTAGGGATTTTTGTAAATGTCTTTAATTCAATGGCTTCACTGCCAAGAGAAATAACTCTAGTTCTCCAGCTGTTATAATGCATTTCCCCAAGCCAGAATTCCTGCTTTATCACAGGTTCCAAAAAGTCTGGCTCACTTCGAACAACATTTCAGCATATCTCAGTCTTCCTTGGGGCTACTCCACAAAAAGACGAACCCTTGGGTTCAAATGCATTCTATAACCAGATGTAGGGTAATTATTTGGTCATAAGATACATATGAGTATATAGGTTATATCTAAAAGTCCTAGATGATAACTTCCAAAATTACAATTAAAAAATATCCTTTGCATAAGGCTCAGCCCATTTTAAGGGTTGAGATTAAATTAAGGTATAAGCCATTCAGTCAAAAATAATTCCAAAATTATTTAAGATTCTAATATTATTTCTCCATCATAAAAAGCACTCTTCATTCTTACAATATCTCATCAAATCAATGCCACCATTTTTTCCTACCTATATAATACTGTTGAGTTCATGTTTGTTCCTGAGTCTCTTCCTTTTAAATTCTATCCAAACCTCTCCAGTCACTGCTGTTTATTTTAGCCTGAACCTTTAGACCTTGATACTCATGTTAATGCATTGCTTTTGGATCACTGGTATACCATACCATGCCAGACAGCCCCTTAGTCACTGTCTTAGACTATTTTGTGCTGCTATAACAGATTACCTAAGACTGGGTAATTTATAAAGAACAGATTTATTTCTCACCATTCCAGAGACTGGGAGGTCCAAGGTTGAGGGGTCCACATCTGATGGAAGGCATCACATGGCAAGAGAACACACGAAGAGAGAGGAAGAAGGCCAAAGTCATGCTTCTTGTCAGGAGCTCACTGCTGCAATAATAAGGACATTAATCCATTCAATAGGCGGAGCCCTCATGACCTTGTCAGCTCTTTAAGGTCCCATCTCCCAATACAGTTGCATTGAAGATTACGTTTCCATTATATATATTAACACATTAAAACTTTAGTCATCATCCCTAGGTCTCCACAAAGTGTTTAAGTAGAGGAAGTAGGGCATCAGAAGATAAAATAAAGAAATCCACCAGATAATGGGACTGGTCCAAAGAAAAACCTGGAACAAGAGACCGAAATTGAGGCTAACTGGGCAGAGGAAGGAGCTGGCGAGAAAGAGGAGGAGGAAGTGGCCGATTTTGTAGAGAAGAGGGTCATGAACCTGAGATCTAAGACAGTTTTGGCCAAACAGGCAGCTGAAAATGGGAAGGATGATGACTGCAGGCAAGAAGAAACAGAAAGGTGATTAAAAGATTAAATAAGGACAAGTGGAGAAAACTAGATGAAAAGAAAAAATGGGCTTTGTGAGCAAACAGTATGTCACTGCCCGTCTTATAACTGAAAGTCCATCTCTTTCCAGCAGGGGACTCCCTCAGTGAGCCCCAGGCACAGCCCCTGCTGCTACCCTGCAGCCCCCACCAGCCCAAGGAGAAGGCCCAGCAGAACGTTTGAATTCAAGAGCGCCTGGTAAGGATCTCTCCTCTGCCTTCTAGCTTAGAATGCTGTTCTGGAAATAATTGAAAGAGAAGCTCAATTTTGTTTTTTGTTAATGACTTGATTGTTTTTGCCCAGATGAATATAATTCTTTCCCTATTCTGAAAGTCCAGTGTTTTATCAGGATATGTCTCATTGTTTCAAAGTCTCAAGTTCACTTTAAGAAAGTCGTCTTGAATCATATATTTAATACATGTTTTTCAGGACACAAATTCTCTACACTTTAAGCTTGCTTCTTTTAGTCTCATATATCTTTCATTTTACTTGAATATTTTTAAGCCTTTGTTACCTTCCATATGACTCTTAACTCTCTCTCTCTTTCTATCCTTTTCTTCTTTTTCTAAAAGAGATAGGTAATCCATATTGCACAAAAGAAAAGAGAGTAGGAGTGCCAAGTAAACCTATAGCTTCCAATTTTTGTCACCTGGAAATCTCACACACACACACACACACACACACACAGAGTCCTCACATACACATAGTGGGCCATAACATAATAACGTAAGCTTTAGAGCAAGGCTGCCTAGTTGGAGTCACAGCTGTATCACACACCTTGTGTGTGACAGTGTTCAAATATTGCATTTCTCTGTTCCTCTATCAATTCATCAGTCAATTGAGACTATTGATGTTTTCTAACTCAGATAGTTGAATAAATTAATAAATAAAACTTCCTATGATTGTTCTTGGCAAATACTACAAACACAATGAATATTGCCTCAGGTGATATTGTCAGTCAGGGCTTCACAGTAGCCTATGGGGCCAAGGACGTGTCCTGCACATTCCGAGCAGAGACCCACCCACAGGACAGAGCGGCAGTGAGGGAAATTTCTGGCATTAAATCAGATCTCATGCTGCCCACCAGTATTGCTCCATTTCTCACTCCTCCCACCACCATATTCCACAAGCACCATACCCAGAATGGAAGATTTTACCTTCTTCAGTGGAGAAAAAAGGCAGTCATTTCAGAAATCACATTTTTGGGGGTATATATGATAAAACTTACTCTTCTGGGCATTTTCTGTGCCTTCTTTGATTCAAAGGCCATTGGAGCACAGTGAGATAAAGGTTATCATTCTCATTTTACAGATGAAAAATGACTGTGAAAGGCCCACTTCCTCACCTTAGGAGAGTCACACCACTAACGCGTGGAGGAAACTTAACTTCAGTCAAGGCCTCTGTATTTCCCAAATCTCCTCTCCTTACACTCTGCCATGATATCTCCACATAACATAAGTGTTCTCGGCCGGGCGCGGTGGCTCACGCCTGTAATCCCAGCACTTTGGGAGGCCGAGACGGGCGGATCACGAGGTCAGGAGATCAAGACCATCCTGGCTAACACAGTGAAACCCCGTCTCTACTAAAAAAAATACAAAAAACTAGCCGGGCGAGGCGGCGGGCGCCTGTAGTCCCAGCTATTCGGGAGGCTGAGGCGGGAGAATGGCGTAAACCCGGGAGGCGGAGCTTGCAGTGAGCTGAGATCCGGCCACTGCACTCCAGCCTGGGCGACAGAGCGAGACTCCGTCTCAAAAAAAAAAAAAAAAAAACATAAGTGTTCTCTTTTTATATCCCACAGTGGGTAATGTCTAGTTAGATGATTATTTATGCTTAATAAATGTTTGTTAAACAACACGATAACTTCTTGTGTAAGAGTTGTGAAATACAGATTTTTCTTGACTTCTGTAAATTTGATACACAGAAAAATTAGATCCACAACTTTTTGTTTTTGTTTTTGTTTTTGTTTTTTTTTTGAGACACAGTCTCGCACTGTTACCTGGGCCAGAGTGCAATGGCACAATCTCAGCTCACTACAACCTCTGTCTCCCGGATTCACGTGGTTCTCCTGCCTCAGCCTCCCAAGTGGCTGGGATTACAGGCACACACCACCACACCCAGCTAATTTTTTGTATTTTTAGTAGAGATGAGGTTTCACTATGTTGACCAGACTGGTCTCGAACTCCTGTCCTCGTGATCTGCCCACCTCAGCCTCCCAAAGTGCTGGGATTACAGGCGTGAGCTACCATATCTGGTCCAGATCTGCAACTTTCAAAGTGATTTTAAGTATAGTCTGCTCTCTCTGTCCACAAAAATCCATGAATTCAACCAACCATGAATTGAAAATATTCAGAAAAAGAAATAAAAAATAGCAATACAACAATACAAATAATACATTAACATAATACAGAAAAAGAAATAAAAAGTAACAATATAACAACAAAAATAAAAATAACTTTGCGTAGCATTTACATTGTATTAGATATTGTAAAAATCTAGAGATAATTTAGTGTATAGAGGATGATGTGCATAAGTTATATGCAAAGATTATATTATTTTATAGAAGGCACTTGTGCATCACCAGATTGGAGTATGCAAGATGATGTCCTGGAACCAGTCCCCTGTGGATTCCAAGGAAAGGCTGTAAATTATTTAAACTGATGTATCAAAATGAAGAAGTCTGTATATATATATGTATATATACACACATATATATGACAACCTGAGTATTTTATATATGTGTACATATATACACATATATAAAATATTTGTGTACACACACACACAAACATACATATACACATGTATACATGTATATTCATATATACACACATATATACAGAGAGAGAAAATTCAATTGTTTTCAGTAGTTATTTGCAAAAACATTATTTTAAATGTCTTAAATTTTCTAGGATTTTCTTAGATTTCCAGAAAACATTGCTATTTTTCAAACTCTGCATATATAGAAATTTATGAGCTTCTTATAAGTAAATCCTCTGCTATATAAAAATTAGATAATTTAGTATTTAGAAAATTAAAACTCCTGATTTCAGAAAGGATGTAATTAAAATAAACAGTGAACATATGATAATGTTTGAATCATATTATAATAAGAGACAGAAGACAAGCCCCTTATATGTTATATATAATTCCCAATGCTCCTCCTGTTTACTATGAAAAAAATCAACATGTTGGAATTCTCAAAAGCATCAAAATATCCTTCCTAAATGGAGATGTGAGGTGTCAAGTGCATCTGTATCACTGATATCTTGGATTTGTGAAAATAACATAATTTTCTGAAGTATTGTATTGAAGTCGTCCAGGGAGACAGAACCAATAAGAACACATACATAGACTCACATATGCACCCCCACACAGAGAGAAAGAGACAGACAGAGAGGGAGAGAGAGAGAGGGAGAGAAGGAGAGAGATTAATTATGGGAATTGGCTTAGGTGACTACGGAGGCTGAAAAGTCCCACAATCCACCATTTGCAAGCTGGAGAACCAGAAAAGCCAGAAAGCCAGTGATACAATGCACTCCAAGTTCAAACAAAGTCCCGAGAGCAGACAGTCACTAGGGTGATGGTGTAAGTCCTGGAGTCCCATAGGCCAGAGAACAAGGAACACCAATGTCCGAAGCAGGAGATGATGTCCCGGCTCGGAAGAGAGAGGGAGAATTGTCCTGCCTCCATCTTTTGGTCCTATTTGAGTCCTCAAGGGATTAAATGCTATCTGCCCACAGACTCTCTTTACTCAGTCTACTGGTCCAAATGCTAACCTCTTATGGAAAAATCCTTACACCGAAATAATGACTTGCCAGCTCTCTGACCAACCTTAGCCCAGCCAAATCGACACATGAAATTAACCCTCACAAGTACTATACTCTCCATGCTTATGTACTTTCTAATTTAGCCTTATACTCTTAAGGCTATTGGTCAGGATAGGATGAATTGGAGGACCTTACTTGCCACTGGGGAAAGAAATGTTACCCAAGATCCTGTGGAACAATATAATTTTCCCATTGAGGATTAGATTATACATTAGTGACACAGGAGGGGGGAAGGAAAGGTGTGGTCCCTTTACATGAAGCAGAAGTAGGGAAGGAAGTGCTGAGTAGAGGAGGGCAATGGTCTCCGGCTAGGGCTCCACCTCTGGGCCGGTGCCCACTGACCTAGGTAAACAGGCATTTTTGTTTTCCTGCCCAAATGTTGCATTTCCTAAGACTACCCTGGCCTGCCACGCCCCCATCCTGTGCCTATGAAAACCCTGAGACCGGCAGGGCGCGGTGCCTCATGCCTGTAATCCCAGCACTTTGGAAGGCCGAGGCAGGAGGATCACCCGTGGTTGGGAGTTCCAGACAAGCCTGACCAACATGGAGGAACACTGTCTCTACTAAATATACAAAATTAGCCGGGCGTGGTGGCGTATGCCCATAATCCCAACTACTCGGGAGACTGAGGCAGGAGAATCCCTTGAACCCGGGAGGCAGAGGTTGCGGTGAGCTGAGATCGCGCCATTGCGCTCTAGCCCAGGCAATAAGAGCAAAACTCCGTCTCAAAACAAAGCAAAACAAACAACAAAAAAACCAAACAGAACAAAACAACCCCTGAGACCCTAGCAGGCAGACACACAGGTGGCTGGACATCGAGAGGAGCACACCAACGGAGAAGACACAAGTGGCGGGACATGGAGAGGATGTCGAGGGGAGGACGCCGGCAAAAGAGCACAGGACAGACACCTGCATGCCGGCAGGCCATTGACTGGCGGAACAAGGCAAAGTTTGGCCTGGGCAGTGGGAGGAAAGCCAGGGCCGCTGAGGGGCCAGACTCCGGGGGGAAACCTTCCCACTCCATCCCCTTCTGACTTCCCCCATCTGCTGAGAGCACCTCCACTCAATAAAACCTTGCACTCATTCTCTAAGCCCAGGTGTGACCTGATTCCTCCGGTGCACCAAGGCAAGAACCCGGGATACAGAAAACCCTCTATCCTTATGACAAGGTAAAAAGTAATTAAGCTGGTTAACGCAAACCGCCTGTAGACAGCAAAACTGAAAGAGCACACAGTAGCCCATCCCCACTGGGGCTTCAGAAGCTGTAAATATCCACCGTGAGATGCTGTCGTGGGGTCAGAGCCCAACAGCTCCGGCCGGTCTGTATGCTCTCCTAGAGGTTTGAGCAGCAGGGCACTGAAGAAGTGAGCCACTCCTCCTGGTCGCGCACCCTGCGAGGGGCACAAGAGAACCTTTCCCGTTTCATTAGGGAGGACTTGGCGGGGAGGGGGGAAACACACAATTATTTCTAGGGGATAAATTTCAATTCTTCAATTAGCAATATGTTACCTAAAAACTTGATACAGTGACACATCACACACAGGTGCATATTTTCTTCAACTGACTCTGTGCATGTGCATGTAGATAATAATAAATTTAGTTCCAGTGAAATTCTAATAATGAGAATGAACAGGTTAATTATAATTTATTTTGTTGGGATGACAGGGAAACATGTCCGTAGAAACACATTACTTATTAGCAAAATGTTAAAGAAGCTCATTTGTGGTTCCACTGAGCTTGAGTAGGATCCCCAGAGATACCCAGGCTCTCAGTCCTTCAATCCCACTGTTTTGGCAGGCTGGCTTTCTTTTAGCCCTCAGTTGGTTGCTTCATTATCTCATGATGGCTGTCACACATCCAGGCATCACTTCTTTATAACACTGATGTGAAAAGTAGGAGACACAGAAGTTACAAAGAATGCTCTTGATGTGTTTACTTTCATTGACCCAGACTGGGTCATATAGTTGTCACTAGCTGCAAAAAATGATTTCGAAACTCAAAGTTTATCATGTTCATTTGTTATGATGGGAGGCAAAACAAAAAGCAAGGCTATGTAATAGAAGTTGGGTAGCCTTTCTAAGATTTTAGTCCAATGAAGAAATGGGATTAGCAGGACAAAATGAAGGAAGAGGGGGAAAAGAATAACAGAAAATGAGGAGAAGAAAGGTATGATTATATGAAAAGAAGATACATGTTACAATTTTTAAAGTTACAAATATATCTCATGCCATTTCTAGAGTAACCCTTGTTTTTTATTTTATAATTTAATATATAACTGTGATTAAGATGCTCAAAAATTTTATATTCACAGGTATAAACTATTGAAAATTATTTAAACTAAGGAACTTTAAGGAATGAGGAAGACACATAGTTGTTGACTATTACATGATTTCTGATTTTTGTTTTATCGCTGACTTGAGGGTTTTTATTTGAAACGACTGTCCCAATATTGAAACATCTAATAGGTAAAGGCTGAGTCCAAGCATAGATATGGATCCAGTTCCTGAGGATTTTCATTTCTTAGCAATATGCCTCACTGTCTTGCATCTGGGTACACATTCATGAGCTCTCTTTGCAGTTTAATGTTATCCATTCGGCTTCACAAATTACTAGGACAATCTGCCCTTTGCCTCTACCCTCTAAAATTGTAGGTGAAATATACACGTAGTTGCAATCCCAGCATCCACTTGACATCATTTGTACCAGCCACTTGCCACCACCTAAACACAAAGGCCAATGCATAGCCAGGATGAGGACATCCAAGACATTTCCACTTACGCAAGTCCCCATTTGAGCATCAATCGTGTGATAACAACTACCACTACCAATTCTGTTAGACAACTCTATTTCAGACACAAGTGAGAGAAATGCACCTTCAGACTAGCTCACACACAAAAGAGAATTTTATTGACTCATTAAATAATGAAGTTCAAGTTGTGAATTTTCAGGAATTTAGGGTTTCAAATAATATAACCAGGAATCTGAATCTTTTTATTCATTCTGCATTCTGTATTGGATTATTCTCAAATTAACTATCTTTTGAGACAAAAAAGGGACAATAGTGTCTATTGGCTCCTATTGTCTTTCCAATCACATTTTTCTTATTATCCCACAGAAGCCGTAGACACTTCTCCTAATTTTCTTCTCCAGGTTGCATGATGAATATCAAACCAATGACCTAGTCCAGCATTATGGACTCATCCTTTGGCCAGCAATGGGTTATGTTCCTCTTCTGTATATAGCATGGAAATACAGAGTATTTTCTAATAAACCACAAAGGAAAGTCTTTTCAAAAGGAAATACATATTCTCCTATCAAAATACATGGAAAAGGAAAAGTGAGATTAATTGATAAAAACAACAGCAACTGTATTCACCAAACTTCAAAAAGTGTTAAGATAAAGTGAAACATATACAGATTCTCAGGGTAAAAATATACATGTTTTAAAGGTATTGATACTGTGTTGTGTCTTCCTTTCTCTGTGATTTTATTGAGACTCAATGGCAAAAACACAAAACAATAAAGAATGCTCTTGAAAAACAGTTTTTAACTGTCAGTATATGGCAGCTGTTTAAATTAATAGACCTACAAGATGTTTTATAAAGATAAGCCAGGCCATGCCACATAGAGTTATAGACTTCATTTGGTGCTATTGAACTCTATAGCCAATAAAAATGAAAGATCATCCTGGAAACTATATATAAATGACAGATTTTTCTGAAGGGTCTGTGTGTGCATGTGTCTGCATGTCTATATGAAGTGTTCAAATATCAGAGACTATAGAAATGTATCCCTAAAGAATAACTTTTCATTAAATATTTAGTTTCACGTATAAATGGTAAGTGTTGTAAGGAAACAATATATTCAATTACAGTCATCTGTTAAATTATAACAACTAAAGTTGTACCTATTATCCAGTGGAAGATCAGTTTCCAGAAATATAATCAAGAACAAGTTAACACATTCCTAGTTCTGAAATAACACTCTTATCTAGTCTATCTAATAGCTTTCAATTTTGTATTTAAGAAAATCAAGAAGTTTTTAAAGAAAGGTTTTTTATCTGTATCAAATATACTGCCTTCCATTCAAAATGGTTTATGAGATACACATTTTTAGCACCATTCTCTCTCAAAGTTCTATTGAAATAAATGACTACATAAAAAATAAGATTTAATTTATTTCACCATTTTAAAACCAGGAGGAGTGCCACCAGAAGACCTGAGCAGTGAGGAATTAATGGACCCAATGAAGCAGGCATGAGAGAAAGGACATAAAAATATGTTCACATTCAAGTAGAGCCTGAAAATAGAACTCAGACAGGAAGCAACAGAGAGGAGGAGAGCTCGGGGAGAAGTCAGCTATGCACGGCTAGCCAGCGGCTAATAAGAAGGGGCAAATTGAAAGTATGTCACATTTTGTGGCAGGCATAAAGATGGGATCATTATCCTGGGTTATTCATATGGGTCCAATATGATTATGTGCTCTTACAATGAAAGGATGAAAGCCAGGGAGTTGGGGACATCAAATTATAAAAGCCTAAGTTGGAATGATGGGGCCATGAATTCAGGCAGCCTCCAGAAACTGGAAAGGGCAGGGAACAGAATTACCTCCCGAACTCACAGAAGCAACACCGCTCTGCAAACACCTTGACTTTAGCTCCACAAAACCCATTTCAGACATCTGACATCCAGAACTGTAAGATGGCGAAAGATACTAAATCTGTGTTGTTTTAAGCTACCAAATTTGTAATAATTTTTTAGATCAGCAATAGGAAACTAATACAAATCTCAACAACAAAAAAGAGTTTTCAGTCTTTATACTTGAGCAACAAAAAACAGGCTTAAGTTGGAGTTCTAATTCTGGAAAGTTCCAGTGTTTTGTTTTGTTTTTATTGTTTAGATCAGAGAAGCAGGATAGCGCTTTGTTTATTTTATGGCCATATGGGGGCATGCCCCTACCAAACATATCATCCTACTGTGGACATCCTGACTTGGCTGAAGTCCAATCCTCCCACATCATCACTAGAGTGCAACAAGGATACCAGGGCCCTGCATATATCACAAGAAACCAAAAATGTCTCATCTGGGTGTAGAAAAAATGCCCATGTAAAAAAAGTTTATTTTCTTAAAAGTATAGATTGAACAGAGTCTATATTCTAGACTTTTACATGTAAGTATAAACAATCATACCAAACAATATCTGCAGAACACAAACAAAATGTAAGGGAGGCACTAAATCCAATGAATATTACGTACGTTTAAAAAAAAAAAAAAAAAAAAAAAAACCCAGAATGAATGCAGGAGAAAATGAAAAAAAAAATAAAGTTTTGTTAATACCCAACTAAACTGCACTGATAATGTTTATAGTTCTACTTCCTTTCTCCTAGAATTCTCTTTTACCTAATCTTGACATGGAAAGCTGTCTCATTTAATGTGAGTTTGAAGTATTACTTCTCAGAGACAATTTCCTGAACACGCTAAAAACAAAACCAAAAACCCTCTTGTTTATTTTTTTCTCTTCCTTTGCTTTATATTTTTTCTTAAAATTTATTATTCCCCTCATGAAAATATTCTTTAAAAGAAATTTCTTTAAAAGAACATCTACAAAAACCGTACAGCTGACCTCATACTTAATGGTGAAAAACAAGATACTTTCTCCCTAAGGTTGGGAACAATGCAAGCATATTCCCTCTCATCACTTCTATTTACACTGTACTAGAACACCTAGATAATGCAGTAAGACAAGCAAAAAAAAAAGAAAGGTGACTCGTATTGAGAAAGAAGATATCAAACTATTTCTGTTCACAAGGAAAATACAAACTTTGATAAAAGAAATCAACAATGTTCCAAATAAACAAAGAGAAATTCCATGTTCATACATAAGAAAACCGTATTTTCAGATGTCAGTTCTTCCCACTTTGATCTATAGATCCAATGCAATCCCAATAAAAATTCCAAATAAGTTATTCCATTGATATTGATAAACTGATTCAAAAGTTTATAAGCGGAGGCAAAAGACTCACAATAACCAACACAGTAGTTTGTATAGAATTGTACCTCTCACTTAGCAGGTGTCCAATATTGGTTAACTATTTCATCATACCTTTAGTAAAAATAAATGACTATAGTCATATGAATTTTTTTTTTGTAATTTATGTGTGAGGGGTTAAGTAGAAAAAAACGAAACAATGTATAATCTAGACTGTGAGTAGTATTATCTGTTCCATGCCCTGACCCCTTCCAAAATGTGGTCCTAATGAGAATTATTTGGGTGACATTTGCTACATCTAACAGATTCATGCTAAAACAGAAAGATAGCAAAACATGATACGAGAAGTGAAGACAAAGGACAACTTCAACTGACTAATAAGCTCTAAAATACTGACAATTTCTATTTCTCTACGGAAAACAGCAAACATTTCTGACTTTGTGTTTAATTGTAATTTAAACTTATTACTTTTCTGTGTGCTCCCTAAGACCCAGTCATATCTTGTCTTAATAATTTAATGCATTATAAAACCTACATAATTTTAAAATTTGAAAAACTGCATGAAAATACACATTTCTCTCGAAGTCCAGTATAAGCACTTCACATGAACATTTTCATAAATCAGACATAATTACAGTAATAAAATTACTAATCTCTACCTTGTATTCATACTTTTGTTCACTAACTCTGCTTCTTCCAGGCATATGCTATTTTCTTCATTGTATCATCAGAGCAGTGTGCATTAATACAACATGTTGGATAGCATCAACACGCTGTTCTGGAAAAAGGAAGGTACTACCTATGGGGTCATAAGAAGGTGATTTACTACAGCAACATATTCTAATTTGTGTTTTGAGATATTGACCAAGTCTGGAATAGACTTAAAAATTGACAACACAATTTCAGTTTATAGTTCTAAAGTTTTAGTTTATTGTTTCCTAATTATAATGGCATTATCGAGCCAATTGGAAGTAAGAATCTGAGACAGAAAAAGAACATGTTTCAAGAAGTAACCAGTGAAAATACTGTTTACTAATATTTTACCCTGTCTTCTAGGACAAGGTTACTTTAAATGGAAATTTAAAACATAGAACTATTACATAGACTGTGGAATTGGAGGAATGTAAACATTTTCCTAAGATCAGAAATAAATGGGAAAAGGCCTTGTATGACCTGACAGGCAAGAAAATAAAAATGAAAAATAAAAAGAAATAAATAAGGTGAGAGATGAGGATCCAATTTCATTTTCCTACATGTGGCTTGCCAATTATCCCAGCAACGTTTCTTGAATAGGGTGTACTTTCTCCACTTTATGTTTTTGTTTGCTTTGTCAAAGATCAGTTGGTTGTAAGTATTTGGGTTTATTCCTGGGTTCTCTATTCTATTCCATTGGTCCGTGTGCCTAATTTTATACCAGTACCATGCTGTTTCGGTGACTATTGCCTTATAGTACAGTTTGGACTCAAGTAGTGTGATGCTTCCAGATTTGTTCTTTTTTGATACAAAAATCAACTCAAGATGGTTAAAGACTTAAATCTAATACCTAAAATGGTAAAAATTCTAGAAGATAACATTGGAAAAATCCTTCTAGACATTGACTTAGGCATGGATTTTATGACCAAAAATCCAAAAGCAAATGCAATAAAAACAAAGATAAACAGTTGAGACTTAATTAAACTAAAGAACTTTTGCATGGCAAAAGGAACAGTCAGTAGAGTAAACAGACAACCCACAGAGTGGGAGAAAATCATCACAATCCACACATCTGACAAAGGACTAATAATCAGAATCTACAACGAACTCAGACAAATTAGCAAGAAAAAAACAATCCCATCAAAAAGTGGGCTAAGGACGTGAATAGACAATTCTCAAAAGAAGATATAGAAATGGCCAAAAAACACATGAAAAAATGATCAACATCGCTAATTATCAGGAAAATACAAATTAAAACCATAATGCGATACCACCTTACTCCTGCAAGAATGGTCACAACCAAAAAATGAAAAAAAAAGCAGGAGATGTTGGAGTGAATGTGGTAAACAGGGCACACTTTTACACTGCTGGTAGGAATGTAAATGAGTACATCCACTATGGAAAACAGTGAACTTAACTTAAAGAACTAACAGTAGAACTACCATTTGATCCAGCAATTCCACTACTGAGTGGGGAAAGGAGTCATTAAATGAAAAAGATATTTGCACATGCATGTTTATAGCAGCACAACTCGTAATTGCAAAATCGTGGAACCAACCCAAATGCCCATCAATCAACGAATGGATAAAGAAACCATGGTATATTTATATGGTAGAATACTACTCAGTCATAAAAGGAATGAATTAATGTCATTTCATAGCAACCTGGATGAGATCGTAGACTATGATTCTAAGTGAAGTAACTCAGGAACGGAAAGTCAAATATTGTATGTTCACACTGATATGTGGAAACTAAGCTATCAATGCAAAGGCATAAGAATGATAAAAAGGACACTGGGGACTTGGGGGGAAGAGTGAGAGATGGGTGAGGGATAAAAGACTACAAATATGATGCAGTGTATACCGCTCGGGTGACGGGTGCACCAAAATCTCACAAATCATCACTAAAGAACTTACTCATGTAAACAAATACCACCTGTACCCCAATAACACAGGGAACAATAAAAAAGAAATAAATAGGAAGACATGAAGTGAAGCAAAAAGTGAACCACATCAGCCAGGCTCACTAGGGAAACAGGCTAATAGGAGAGATATCCAGATGTACATATATAGGAGAAATTTATGCAAAGGAATTTTCTCACATGATTGTGGGGGATGGCAAGTTTGAAAGTGGTAGAGGCTGGAAACTCAGGCAGGATTAATGATGTCATCTTGATGCAAAATTTCTTCTCTGGGAAACCTCAGTATTTGACTTTTAAGGACTTTTAATGGATTAAATGAGGCCCTTCCACACTATTGAGGATATTGGACGTCTGCTGTCTAAGACATTTCTTTACTTGGTGTTTTCATGAGATCCAGCCCCAGTTCTAGCAGAATGCAGAGAGAATTCACAGGGTGTTTCATGATGAGGAGGGTATCAAGAAGCCAAATGAACTGGGAACATCATGAGTTTTAAAATTCTATTCCTATGTGGCAACATCCTTTCTTAATCTTTAAGCAGAGTAGGAGATTCGTTTTGGTGGCACTGCTATACACTTTGGAGCCTGAGTAGGAGATGTTAAAGCCGTAACTAAAGATCACAGTGTCTGTGGTCCAAGGCCAGATCTAGTTGCAGATATTAACCACATCTAGAAAGTACCCACACAGCAACACTTAGATTCGTGTTTGGTTAAATAGCTGGGGACTCTGCCTAGCCAAGCTGACACATACAAGTAAACTAATACAATAAGTTCCAAAGCTACAATCACAGCCCAAGGATTGGTGATTGAACTAATTACTAATGGATTCATAGATATGAAATAATGAATGTCTGTGTCCAAACATCTCTTAAAAAGGTGACAGAGTAACAGCAAATTATTAGTTTACCAAAGAATAAAATGAGAATTAATCCTGAACCTTGAGCAATGGAAGAAGAGAAGAAGAAAAAAGAATTAGGTCATCACAGCATAATAAAAATAGGATCAAAACTAAAAAAAAAAAAATTTCTCAAATACATGCAATTACATGGAAATTAAACAACCTTCCCCTGAATGACTTTTGGGTAAATAATGAAATTAAGACAGAAATCAAGAAGTTCTTTGAAATGAATGAGAACAAAGATACAACATAACAAAATCTCAGGAACATAGCTAAGGCAGTATTAAGATAAAAATTAATAGTACTAAATGCCCAAATCACAAAGCTATAAAAGTCTTAAATTAACAATATCACAACTAAAAGAATTAGAGAAACAAGAACAAACGTACCCCAAAAGTATCAGAAGACAAGAAGTAACCAAAAGAAAAACTGAACTGAAGGAGATCGAGACGTGGAAAACTATCCAAAAGATCAATGAATCGAGGAGTTGTTTTTTTTTTTTTCTTTTGAAAAAATTAATAAGATAGATGGCCACTAGTTAGATGAATAAAGAATGAAAGACAGGATATTCAAATAAACACAATAAGAAATGAAAACGGGGATATTACCACTGAACCCACAGAAACACAAATAACCATTAGAGACTACTACGAACACCTCTGTGCATACAAACTAGAAAATCTAGAAGAAATGAATACAGAACAGTTTGGGAGGGGCGGAGCAAGATGGCCGAAAAGGAACAGCTCCAGTCTCCAACTCCCAGCGCGAGCGACACAGAAGACCAGTGATTTCTGCATTTTCAACTGAGGTACTGGGTTCATCTCACTGGGGAGTGCCGGACGATCGGTGCTGGTCAGTTGCTGCAGCCCGACCAGCGAGAGCTGAAGCAGGGCGAGGCATTGCCTCACCTGGGAAGCGCAAGGGGGAAGGGAATCCCTTTTCCTAGCCAGGGGAACTGAGACACACAACACCTGGAAAATCGGGTAACTCCCACCCCAATACTGTGCTTTAAGCAAACAGGCACACCAGGAGATCATATCCCACACCTGGCCGGGAGGGTCCCACACCCACGGAGCCTCCCTCATTGCTAGCGCAGCAGTCTGTGATCTACCGGCAAGGCAGCAGCGAGGCTGGGGGAGGGGCACCCGCCATTGCTGAGGCTTAAGTAGGTAAACAAAGCTGCTGGGAAGCTCGAACTGGGTGGAGCTCACAGCAGCTCAAGGAAACCTGCCTGTCTCTGTAGACTCCACCTCTGGGGACAGGGCAATAACAAATGCAGCCGAAACCTCTGCAGACGCAAACGACTCTGTCTGACAGATTTGAAGAGAGCAGTGGATCTCCCAACACGGAGGTTGAGATCTGAGAAGGGACAGACTCCCTGCTCAAGTGGGTCCCTGACCCCTGAGTAGCCTAACTGGGAGACATCCCCCACTAGGGGCAGTCTGACACCCCACACCTCACAGGGTGGAGTACACCCCTGAGAGGAAGCTTCCAAAGCAAGAATCAGACAGGTACACTCGCTGTTCAGAAATATTCTATCTTCTGCAGCCTCTGCTGCTGATACCCAGGCACACAGGGTCTGGAGTGGACCTCAAGCAATCTCCAACAGACCTAGAGCTGAGGGTCCTGACTGTTAGAAGGAAAACTATCAAACAGGAAGGACACCTACAACAAAACCCCATCAGTACATCACCATCATCAAAGACCAGAGGCAGATAAAACCACAAAGATGGGGAAAAAGCAGGGCAAAAAAGCTGGAAATTCAAAAAGTAAGAGCGCATCTCCCCCGGCAAAGGAGCGCAGCTCATCGCCAGCAACGGATCAAAGCTGGACGGAGAATGACTGACGAGATGAGAGAAGAAGGCTTCAGTCCATCAAATTTCTCAGAGCTAAAGGAGGAATTACGTACCCAGCGCAAAGAAACTAAAAATCTTGAAAAAAAAGTGGAAGAATTGATGGCTAGAGTAATTAATGCAGAGAAGGTCATAAACGAAATGAAAGAGATGAAAACCATGACACGAGAAATACGTGACAAATGCACAAGCTTCAGTAACTGACTCGATCAACTGGAAGAAAGAGTATCTGCGATTGAGGATCAAATGAATGAAATGAAGCGAGAAGAGAAACCAAAAGAAAAAAGAAGAAAAAGAAATGAACAAAGCCTGCAAGAAGTATGGGATTATGTAAAAAGACCAAATCTACGTCTGATTGGGGTGCCTGAAAGTGAGGGGGAAAATGGAACCAAGTTGGAAAACACTCTGCAGGATATCATCCAGGAGAACTTCCCCAACCTAGTAGGGCAGGCCAACATTCAAATCCAGGAAATACAGAGAACGCCACAAAGATACTCCTCGAGAAGAGCAACTCCAAGACACATAATTGCCAGATTCACCAAAGTTGAAATGAAGGAAAAAATCTTAAGGGCAGCCAGAGAGAAAGGTCGGGTTACCCACAAAGGGAAGCCCATCAGACTAACAGCAGATCTCTCGGCAGAAACTCTCCAAGCCAGAAGAGAGTGGGGGCCAATATTCAACATTCTTAAAGAAAAGAATTTTCAACCCAGAATTTCATATCCAGCCAAACCAAGTTTCATAAGTGAAGGAGAAATAAAATCCTTTACAGATAAGCAAATGCTTAGAGATTTTGTCACCACTAGGCCTGCCTTACAAGAGACCCTGAAGGAAGCACTAAACATGGAAAGGAACAACCGGTACCAGCCATTGCAAAAACATGCCAAAATGTAAAGACCATCAAGGCTAGGAAGAAACTGCATCAACTAACGAGCAAAATAACCAGTTAATATCATAATGGCAGGATCAAGTTCACACATAACAATCTTAACCTTAAATGTAAATGGACTAAATGCTCCAATTAAAAGACACAGACTGGCAAACTGGATAAAGAGTCAAGACCCATCAGTCTGCTGTATTCAGGAGACCCATCTCACATGCAGAGACATACATAGGCTCAAAATAAAGGGATGGAGGAAGATTTGCCAAGCAAATGGAGGACAAAAAAAAGCAGGGGTTGCAATACTAGTCTCTGATAAAACAGACTTTAAACCATCAAAGATCAAAAGAGACAAAGAAGGCCATTACATAATGGTAAAGGGATCAATTCAACAGGAAGAGCTAACTATCCTAAATATATATGCACCCAATACAGGAGCACCCAGATTTATAAAGCAAGTCCTTAGAGACTTACAAAGAGACTTAGACTCCCATACAATAATAATGGGAGACTTCAACACTCCACTGTCAACATTAGACAGATCAACGAGACAGAAAGTTAACAAGGATATCCAGGAATTGAACTCATCTCTGCAGCAAGCAGACCTAATAGACATCTATAGAACTCTCCACCCCAAATCAACAGAATATACATTCTTCTCAGCACCACATCGCACTTACTCCAACATCGACCACGTAATTGGAAGTAAAGCACTCCTCAGCAAATGTACAAGAACAGAAATTATAACAAACTGTCTCTCAGACCACAGTGCAATCAAACTAGAACTCAGGACTAAGAAACTCAATCAAAACCGCTCAACTACATGGAAACTGAACAACCTGCTCCTGAATGACTACTGGGCACATAACAAAATGAAGGCAGAAATAAAGATGTTCTTTGAAACCAATGAGAACAAAGATACAACATACCAGAATCTCTGGGACACATTTAAAGCAGTGTGTAGAGGGAAATTTATAGCACTAAATGCCCACAAGAGAAAGCAGGAAAGATCTAAAATTGACACTCTAACATCTCAATTAAAAGAACTAGAGAAGCAAGGGCAAACACATTTGAAAGCTAGCAGAAGGCAAGAAATAACTAAGATCAGAGCAGAACTGAAGGAGATAGAGACACAAAAATCTCTCCAAAAAATCAATGAATCCAGTAGTTGGTTTTTTGAAAAGATCAACAAAATTGACAGACCACTAGCAAGACTAATAAAGAAGAAAAGAGAGAAGAATCAAATCGACGCAATTAAAAATGATAAAGGGGATATCACCACCGACCCCACAGAAATACAAACTACCATCAGAGAATACTATAAACACCTCTACGCAAATAAACTGGAAAATCTAGAAGAAATGGATAATTTCCTGGACACTTACACTATTCCAAGACTAAACCAGGAAGAAGTTGAATCCCTGAATAGACCAATAGTAGGCTCTGAAATTGAGGCAATAATTAATAGCCTACCAACCAAAAAAAGTCCAGGACCAGATGGATTCACAGCTGAATTCTACCAGAGGTACAAGGAGGAGTTGGTACCATTCCTTCTGAAACTATTCCAATCAATAGAAAAAGAGGGAATCCTCCCTAACTCATTTTATGAGGCCAACATCATCCTGATACCAAAGCCTGGCAGAGACACAACAAAAAAAGAGAATTTTAGACCAATATCCCTGATGAACATCGATGCAAACATCCTCAATAAAATACTGGCAAACCGGATTCAGCAACACATCAAAAAGCTTATCCACCATGATCAAGTGGGCTTCATCCCTGGGATGCAAGGCTGGTTCAACATTCGCAAATCCATAAACATAATCCAGCATATAAACAGAACCAAAGACAAGAACCACATGATTATCTCAATAGATGCAGAAAAGGCTTTTGACAAAATTCAACAGCCCTTCATGCTAAAAACGCTCAATAAATTCGGTATTGATGGAACGTACCTCAAAATAATAACAGCTATTTATGACAAACCCACAGCCAATATCATACTGAATGGGCAAAAAATGGAAAAATTCCCTTTGAAAACTGGCACAAGACAGGGATGCCCTCTCTCACCACTCCTATTCAACATAGTGTTGGAAGTTCTGGCTAGGGCAATTAGGCAAGAGAAAGAAATCAAGGGTATTCAGTTAGGAAAAGAAGAAGTCAAATTGTCCCTGTTTGCAGATGACATGATTGTATATTTAGAAAACCCCATCATCTCAGCCCAAAATCTCCTTAAGCTGATAAGCAACTTCAGCAAAGTCTCAGGATACAAAATTAATGTGCAAAAATCACAAGCATTCTTATACACCAGTAACAGACAAACAGTGAGCCAAATCAGGAGTGAACTTCCATTCTCAATTGCTTCAAAGAGAATAAAATACCTAGGAATCCAACTTACAAGGGATGTAAAGGACCTCTTCAAGGAGAACTACAAACCACTGCTCAGTGAAATAAAAGAGGACACAAAGAAATGGAAGAACATACCATGCTCAGGGATAGGAAGAATCAATATTGTGAAAATGGCCATACTGCCCAAGGTAATTTATAGATTCAATGCCATCCCCATCAAGCTACCAATGAGTTTCTTCACAGAATTGGAAAAAACTGCTTTAAAGTTCATATGGAACCAAAAAAGAGCCCGCATCTCCAAGACAATCCTAAGTCAAAAGAACAAAGCTGTAGCCATCACGCTACCTGACTTCAAACTATACTACAAGGCTACAGTAACCAAAACAGCATGGTACTGGTACCAAAACAGAGATATAGACCAATGGAACAGAACAGAGTCCTCAGAAATAATACCACACATCTACAGCCATCTGATCTTTGACAAACCTGAGAGAAACAAGAAATGGGGAAAGGATTCCCTATTTAATAAATGGTGCTGGGAAAATTGGCTAGCCATAAGTAGAAAGCTGAAACTGGATCCTTTCCTTACTCCTTACACGAAAATTAATTCAAGATGGATTAGAGACTTAAATGTTAGACCTAATACCATAAAAATCCTAGAGGAAAACCTAGGTAGTACCATTCAGGACATAGGCGTGGGCAAAGACTTGATGTCTAAAACACCAAAAGCAATGGCAGCAAAAGCCAAAATTGACAAATGGGATCTCATTAAACTAAAGAGCTTCTACACAGCAAAAGACACAACCATCCGTGTGAACAGGCAACCTACAGAATGGGAGAAAATTTTTGCAATCTACTCATCTGACAAAGGGCTAATATCCAGAACCTACAAAGAACTCAAACAAATTTACAAGAAAAAAACAAACAACCCCATCAAAAAGTGGGCAAAGGATATGAACAGACATTTCTCAAAAGAAGACATTCATACAGCCAACAGACACATGAAAAAATGCTCATCATCACTGGCCATCAGAGAAATGCAAATCAAAACCACAATGAGATATCATCTCACAGCAGTTAGAATGGCAATCATTAAAAAGTCAGGAAACAACAGGTGCTGGAGAGGATGTGGAGAAATAGGAACACTTTTACACTGTTGGTGGGATTGTAAACTAGTTCAACCATTATGGAAAACAGTATGGCGATTCCTCAAGGATCTAGAACTAGAGGTACCATATGACTCAGCCATCCCATTGCTGGGTATATACCCAAAGGATTATAAATTATGCTGCTATAAAGACACATGCACACGTATATTTATTGCAGCACTATTCACAATAGCAAAGACTTGGAATCAACCCAAATGTCCATCAGTGACAGATTAGATTAAGAAAATGTGGCACATATACACCATGGAATACTATGCAGCCATCAAAAAGGATGAGTTTGTGTCCTTTGTAGGGACATGGATGCAGCTGGAAACCATCATTCTTAGCAAACTATCACAAGAACAGAAAACCAAACACCGCATGTTCTCACTCATAGGTGGGAACTGAACAATGAGATCACTTGGACTCAGGAAGGGGAACATCACACACCAGGGCCTATCATGGGGAGGGGGGAGGGGGGAGGGATTGCATTGGGAGTTATACCTGATGTAAATGACGAGTTGATGGGTGCAGCACACCAACATGGCACAAGTATACATATGTAACAAACCTGCACGTTATGCACATGTACCCTACAACTTAAAGTATAATAATAATAAATAAATAAATAAATAAATAAATAAATAAATAAATAAATAAAAGAAATGAATACATTACTGTACACATAGACCCTCTCAAGACTGAACCAGGAAGAAATTTATTCCCTTTACGAACCAAAAATAATGAGCTTCAAAATGGAAAAATTAATTAATAACCTACCAACAACAAATAAAAGGCCAGGACCGGACAGTAGAATTTTAGAAATGTAAAAATTCTAAATTTTTACATTTACCACATGTAAAAAGAAGAGCTAGTACCATTCCTACTGAAAGTATTCCAAAAAATTGAGAAGGAGGAACTCCTCTCTAACTCATTATATGAGACCGACATCATCCTGATACCAAAATCCGACAGAGCCACAACAACAACAGCAACAACAACAACAATAACAACAACAAGGAAACTTCAGACCAATATTATTGATGAATATTAATGCAAAAATCTTCAACAAAATACTTGCAAACTGATTCCAGCAGCACATCAGAAAGGTAATCCACCATGATCAAGTAGGCTCTATTCCTGGGATGCAGGGTTGATTCAACATACACAGATCAATAAATTTGATTCATTACATAAACAGAAATAAAGACAAACACCACATGATTATCTCAATAGAGGTAGAAAAGGCTTTTGATAAAATTCAACATCCTTTCATGTTAAAAACTCTCAATAAACTAGGTACTGAAGGAGTATGCTTCAAACTAGAAAGATAAATTTCTTTCTCTTTTTTTAAAGGGCATCCAAATAGGAAGAGAGGAAGCCAAACTATTTCTGTTTGCAGACGTGATTCTATATCTAGAAAATCCAACCTATATCTAGGGTCAGCCCCAAAGCTTCTTCAGATGATAAACAACTTCAGCAAAGTTTCAGAACACAAAATTCATGTACAAAAATCACTAGCATTCCTATACTCAAACAAAAGCCAATTAAAGGGCCAAATCTGGAGTGCAATCCCATTCACAACTGCCATGAAAAGAAGAAAACACGTAGGCATACAGCAAAGCGGGAGGTGAAAAATCTCTACAATGAGAGTTACAACAGTGCTCAAAGAAATCAGAGAAGACAAAAACAAATGGAAAAACATTCCATACCCATGGATAGGAGGAATCAGTATAATCAAAATGACCATACTGTTCAAAGTAACGTACATATTCAATCCTATTCCTATTAAATTACCAATGACATTCTTCACAGAAGTGGAAAAATCTATTTTGAAATTCCTATGGAAGCAAAAAGGAGCCCTAATAGATAAGGAATCCCAAGGAAAAAGCAAAGCTGGAGGCATCATGTTACCTGACTTCAAACTATAATACAGGGCCACAGTAACCAAAGCAGCATGGCACTGGTACAAAAACAGATACATAGACCATACCAATGAAACAGAATAGAGAACCCAGAAATAAGGCCACACACCTACAACCATCTGATCTTCAACAAAGCTGACAAAAACAACCAGTAGAGTAAAGGATTCCCTAACCAATAAATGGTGTTGTGATAACTGGCTAGCCATATGCAGAAGATTGAAACTTTACCTCTTCCTTACAGCACATACAAAAATAAACTCACGATGGATTAAAGACTTAAATGTAAAACCCAAAACTGTAAAATCTCTGGAAGACAACCTAGGCAATACCATCCCGGGCATAGAAATGGGCAAAGATTTTATGACAAAGATGCCAAAAACAGTTGCAACAAAAGCAAAACTTGACTAATGAGACCTAATTAAACTAAAGAGCTTCTGCCCAGCAAAAGATACAATCAACAGAGTAAACAGACAACCTACAGGATGGGAGAAAATGTTTGCAAACTATGCATCTGACAAAAATCTAATATCCAGCATCTATAATAAACTTAAACAGATTTACAAGAAAAAATCTAATACCCCATTCAAAAGTGGACAAAGGACATGAACAGACACGTCTCAATAGAAGACGTACATGCAGTGAACAAGCATGTGAAAAAAAGCTCAATATCACTGGCAATTAGAGAAATGCAAATCAAAACCACAGTAAGATACCATTTCACACCACTCAGAATGGCTATTACTAAAAAGTCAAAAAATAACAGTTGCTGGTGAGGTAGCAGAGAAAAGGAACACTTACACACTGTTGATCGGAGTGTAAATTAGTTCAGTCATTGTGAAAAACAGTGTAGTGATTCTTCAAAGAGCTAAAAACAGAACTACCATTTAGCTGAGCAATCCCATTACTGGGTATATATGCATAGAATGTAAATCATTCTACCATAAAGACGCATGCACATATACGTTCATTGCAGCACTATTCACCAAAGCAAATACATAGAATTAACCTAAATGCCCTTCACTGGCATATTGGATAAAGACAACATGGTACATATACACCATGTAATACTATGCAACCATAAAAAATGAGATTATGTCCTTTGCAGGAACATGAATGTACCTGGAGGCCATTATTTTTAGCACACTAATAGAGGAACAGAAAACTAAATATCATATATTCTCACTTATATGTGGTAGCTAAATGATGAGAACAGCTGGACGCAAGGAGGGGAACAGTAGACACTGAGGAAACAATAAACACTGAGACACTTCATGCCCTATGGTGGGTGAAGGGTAGAAGGAGGGAGGTGATCAGAAAAAAATGACCATTGGGTACTAGGCTTAGTACCTGGGCAACAAAATAATCTGTACAACAAACCCCAATGACATGAGTTTACCCATATAACAAACCTGCACTTGTGCCCCTCAACCTAAAATAGATTTTTTTTTTAAAAGAACTAGATCCTAAAAGAAGCAACCGGTAACTAATAGGGAATTCTATACGTTCACTTAGAAGAGATTTTTACACTTAAGCATTTGATAATGTAAGCTGGTCCTAGATGAGGACACAGCCTGACAAATATTTAGTCACTTAGTTTTTTCTAACATCAGAAGTATTTTCACAGTATGTAATGCTTCATAATTTACTTTTATCTTACAAAAATAACTATAATAACTTTACACTCACATACAAAAACTATGACTTGCACAGTTATCTATGGGATCATAAAACTATAGATAGTTTTGGGGTAGAAAACAAAGGAAAAAGGGCCAGGTGTGGTGGCTTGCGCCTGTAACTTCAGGAATTTGGGCAGTCGAAGTGGGAAGATCCCTCGAGCTCAGGAGTTTGAGACCAGCCTGGGCGGCATAGTGAGACCTCATCTTTATGAAAAGTATGAAAATAAATTATCCAGGTGTGGTGGTGCCCGCCTGTACTCCCTGCTTCTCTGGAGGCTAAGGTGGGAGGACTGATTGAGCCCAGGAGCTCAAGGCAGCAGGGAGCCATGATCACGCCACTGCACTCCAGCCTGGATGACAGAGTGAAACATGCTGTTTAACTAGCATAGTGAAGGCATCCTTAAATGAGCAGCAATTAGAAAAAAGGTGAGCTCAGATTATGAGAACTTTTTATAATTAAGTCAGTGGATCCATCCTTACCTAATGGGAAAACAGATAATATTTACTTTCTAATAAGTGATATAAAATGTGGATTTTTGAAACAAAGTGGCTTAAGGTCCTAAAATATGAAACAAAATTTGAAATAATCTCTGAAGGTTTGGCAAGTCATTAAACAGATTTGTACTCAAACTCTCACTCATCGTAAGTTGAAGTTATACACTAGAAATAAATCTAAATTAGTGCATTTGGCTTAAATGCCTTATATATTATTTTTATACCATATAATTCACCAAAGAGTAAAAATTGGGGTTTTCTAGGATTTGCAAAGTCTTGCAGCCAATACTGCTATCTAATTTTACAACATTTTCATTATCCCAAAATGGGCTCATTTGCAGTTATTTTCTATCTTCTATCCAACCCTAGGCAAACAGTCACCTACTTTCAGTCTCTGTGTTCTGGAAACTGTACATAAATGGAATTATTTATGGAGGATAACATCAGAGGCCTTCTTTTGCAATTTCTGTTGTTGTTACTTTTTTTTTTTTTTTTTTGAGATGGAGTCTGTCTCCCTCTGTCACCCAGCCTGGAGTGCAGTGGCTTGATCTTGGCTCACTGCAACCTCTGCCTCCCAGGTTCAAGGGATTCTCCTACCTCAGCCTCCTGCGTAGCTGGGACTACAGGTGCACACCACCACACCAGGCTAACTTTTATATTTTTACCAGAGACAGGGTATCACCATGTTAGCCAGACTGATCTCAAACTCCGACCTCAGGCGATCCGTCTGCCTCGGCCTCCCAAAGTGCTGGGATTATAGGCATAAGCCACCGCAGATGGCCGGTCACTTTGTATTTTACTTGTA
This sequence comes from Macaca nemestrina, assembly GCF_043159975.1. Taxonomy (NCBI): domain Eukaryota; kingdom Metazoa; phylum Chordata; class Mammalia; order Primates; family Cercopithecidae; genus Macaca; species Macaca nemestrina. The sequence continues at coordinate 95,994,631 of NC_092132.1, read as the reverse complement.
AACACTCTAAATGCATGAAGAAATGTCTGGGTCAGCAGTCATTGCTAGTCATACACACTTATCCTGGCAATGTTGCATATATACCCCTCACAAATATTTCGGACTACATGTAGACACAGAATGCAAGAGGGCAGTATATCCACCTGGAGCCTGTATTGAAGTCTGTGGAGGACGACAGTGGCGTACATGGAGGACCACGTCGGGATAGGCGGCTTCTCTGTGGTGCTGCTGGTCCTGCAGTCCTGGGACTGGGATGCTGCCGTCAGAACTGGCTGGAAATAAGATTCTTAGCATAAATGCTTCAGTCAGATTATGAGTTTAAGATGAAGGGATAAAAAACTAACAGTGCAACAAAGGGCTGTTTTTGGAAATCAAAACTCTCTTTTCAAGTGTGCACAGCGTGTAGCAAATAATCATTGCACAAGGGTCTTTTCAGTAAATACCCCACACAGAGAATAATTGCAGTCAATAGTGTTATTGCTCAAATAGGAAGGATAGCACTATAGTATTGGGACAAATTCTCAAAGCAGAAAGAAAATGACTATCATTATATCATCTGTTTTCAACCTGAGTTATTTCAGTCCATTTACTGATATTTTTCAAATGTGGACACATTCCTTTTCTTTGTAATATTTTAAATCAGTTTTCATTGAATCGCAAGCATCTGGCTTGGGGTTAAGGAAAAATTACCATGGCATTCATTTTTGAATTCTATCTAAATTCACTTGCAACAGAAAAAAATAAATTAGGCCCTTTTCAGGGAACAGATGATAAAGACTAGGCTTGTCTATTTTCACAATAATGAAGAAATTGGTCATTCATTAACACAAAAATTGTCCTGACTATGCATACAGTTTCTGACCTGCTTCTCAACACTCCCTCAGAATAAAAACAATCTATCAAATTACTTCCCAACTCTATTCTAGATAACAATAAAAACAGCTAACGTTCATTGTGTGCCTGCCTGATTTTAGGCCCTGGGTAAATGCTTTCCGATATTATTTCCTTTAATAGTCACATAAATTCTACAAGGCAGATATTTTTAATTCAAATTTTCTATATGACTGGGAGAGTCTGAGACCCATAAAGGATAAATTATCTGACACACAGACAATAAATAATAGCATAACATCTTGAATCCTGATGTTTCATTTTTATTCTGTGCTCCCTAAAATTGTGCTTAATTGTAGAGCTTATCATTGTCCCTTTCAACATCTGTGAATGAAAATGTAGCAAGCTGATTATTTCCCAGAATAGTCACAGAAGAAAATATTCATCAGTTTCTACAGTCACCGCTTTTTGAGGTAAGAGATTGAACAATAAAAAGAGTGACAGAAATGCAAATGTTTAGGTCTCATTTGCAGACAGGCTGACAGCTACTAATGTCAGTTTAGGAACTTTATTTAACCTCCTCACACCTTAGCTTCCTGTTCCAAAGTGGAGTTTAGGAGCCTTCTAATTTCATTTAACATAGAGGGTTCAACGATATAACTTAGACATAGGATGTCTTCAAAAGTGGATAGTTTATTTCTCTTATTTGGGAAATAATTGCTAACCTTCTAACAACTCTGCCATTGTAGTATGTGCTTGATTTTTTTGGACAATTATTTCTTCATTTTGATTAGTAATACTTGTAAAAATGGTATTTGGGGATTGGAGGGCTGGAGGGCAGAACATAAAGTTTTTTTTTTTTTTTTTTATAGAAGAAGTGATACTATAATGCATCCTTGATAAAGAAAAAACTTTACGTTTCCCTTCTTTGTGGAGTAATGACAGTTTTAAAAAGCGAAAGTAAACCTAAAAGAGTGCGCTTCTGTATTTCAATGTATTCTTTATATGATAATTAAAATTAGAATTACATAATCTTGAAAATCAGAGGACAATTTTAAAAGATTTCTAGACCAAGATACCAGATTTGTCCAATTTTCTTTCTGGAAATGCTTTAGCTGGTATAATTTTTAAAAATTAAAGTGAATTAAGACATAATTTTGGACAAATGCCCAAGTCCTACCAGTCTTTCTGTCTTTGATGAAGAAATAAAGTTATTTCGGGAGAAGGGCCATCCATGAGAAGTCACAACACTGAGTCAGTTGGAGTTGTTGAGCTGAGCCAGGGCACAAAGCCTGGGCTCCTGAATTTTGGTGAGAATGTTGACTTGGCACAGGCCCAAGGTTGTTCTCATTTCAATACATGACTGATTCACTAAGAAAGACCTGACAAGAGATAAATGATACAAATCATACAGGTCTATGATAAAGTTCCCTGATATCTCCCGTAACTCTCATATATGTGCTTTCAAATTAAGCGGCCAAATTAGATAGTAATACAGCACATTAGAAGACACTAGGGTCTTTTAAAGCGGTTTGCCTATTAAATACCCGACTGGGTGAAACACCATACAGCATACAAAGTATACCTACAAACATATAAGGCATTTCTTTTGACTCACTGTTACATCACTTCACATTTTATTTTAAATGGTGTCATTTGTCTTCAGCAAGCATAGTAATGACCATCAGTGTGAGTTGAGAGCTGCCTTTAAAGGGTATGAAGAACATTGCTGAGTAGATGAATAATACTGTTTCAATTAAAACCACAAAAATGTAACTCTGAGGAGGTATTTCTTATTACTGCCATATTCTCAGAAATTAGAAAGATGCCTAACACATAATTACCAATAAATATTTGCTGACTGACAATTGACAAATGGGATTATTATTATTATTATTAGTTTTCGAGACAGGGTCTCACTTCGTCACCCAGGCTGGAGTGCAGTGGCACAATCTTGGCTCACTGCAGCCTCCCCTTCCCAGGAATAAGCAATTCTCCTGCCTCAGCCTTCCAAGTGGCTGGGATTGCAGGTGCATGCTGGCACACCCAGCTATTTTTTGTATTTTTAGTAGAGACAGGGTTTCACCATGTTGGTCAGGCTGGTCTCAAACTCATGACCTCAAGGGATCTTCCTGCCTTGGCCTCTCAAAGTGCTGGGATTATAGGCCTGAGCCACTGCGCCCAGCTGACAAACTAGATCTTTTCTGAAAAACAATTAAATAAAATCACTAACCTTAATTGTGAAAGATTGTGTTTTCCAAAAATGCTATAGCAGTATTTCCAATACTATTTGCCCTTCCAAAACCTTGCCATTCTTCATCAAGAAGCGGAGTCTATTTCCACTCCACTTCAAACTGGGTGAGTTTATGACTGTGTTGGGTATAGAGGATGGTGGAAGAGATGCAATGTGACAACCAAGACTGAATCATAAAAATGGTAGAGCTTCCACCCAGCACTCCTCTCTTCATTCTCTCTCTCCCATGGGTGTTCACCATTGGAAGGTACCCAACATGCTGTGAGGAAGAGGGAGCTACATGCAGGAGCTCAATATAAGTGTTTTGAGATAGCCCCAGCCAATGTCTCAGCTGCCAGCTAGCATAACCACCCAGCATAGGAATGGATGAATCTTTATTTCTGGTCCCTAGGCTTTGACTCTTCTAGCTGAGAACCCAGATACAATGAAGAAGAGATGTACTGTGCCCTGTCCAAATTCCTGACCCATAGACTCTGTAAGTATAAGTGGTTGTTTCATACTCACCACACATTTTTTGACAGTTTTTTCTGTAGCCATAGTAACTGGAAAAAATGATTAATATGATTTACAAAGACTCACAAATAAACACTAGACACAGAAAAAATGGAAAGTTTAAATTCTGCTTGTCATTAAATAAAGATATTAACTTTCACAGTGCTATTATAAATATTTTGACATAAAAGTTTTATGAAGTTTTTACAGTTGACTGCTCAAGCTCTTTGTTTAAGCTTCGGTGTTTTAGCCATCCTAATGTTGCATCTATATGTGTCTAGATGCATGGCTTTTATTATTCTCATCACCTTGACTACAGTATAAGCTCCCTGAAGGTAGCGATGGTATCCATTATTTTGATCAACATTGTATTTTCATAGTGCCTGAAAAAATAGTACATATTCAGTACATATTTGTTAAGTGGAATAAGAAATATCCTTTTGTATAATTTCTATGTTTTCATTTCTTTCTATAGTTTCTTTTTTCGTCTAAGGTTGTAAACTTATTTTTTGAAGAGTTAACTCCCCACCAAATTTGTGTTTCCTGATTTTTCAACTCATATCAGTTGTGAATCCTAAGTCTTCCTAAGAATTATAGTTGAATTTTTGCAAAATTGTATTTTTTTTTGTTTTGTTAGGATAAATTATTTGACTTCTTTACTATTGGAGGAAAACTGTGCTATTTTCTTCCAGTAAGTATTCTCAGTTTGAGAAACCACTTATGATTCACTCCTAGGCTAGTTAGAGACCAAACGCTTGGCCATGGTGGCCATGGGCTGCTTTGTTGCCGTGAAGCCTGAGCTGCCTGCCTGTAACGAATGGCATTTGTCCAGCTCATCAAGCATTTCATCAAACAGGTGAAGTTATGCCTGAGATTGGGCACAAGTAAATAATTTTCACCACTAAGTGACTCAGATTCCCAGAGCACAGACTCCTGGTGCATTGTTTTCCTTCTCACAACCTGCATCAAGTATTCTCTATGACCTGTTGACTGAGGATGAAAAAATTGCTCCTGGCTTTCAGATTGGTCTCCACAGTATTCTGTTACTATCCAGCGGCAGACACCTGAATGACTGCAGTCCCACTCTGGTGTCATCCTGAAGAACAGTGATGGGGGGAAATGCTGTTCTGCATCCTCCATCCTGTGGGCAGTACTTTGAGTAGGGCACCAAGTGATTCTTTTTGCCTAGAAAGAGAGATAGCCATAGGGATCCTCACTGATTCAGAAACAACAGACCATTGTCTGGCTCAATACTCAGGAAGTTGGAGGGAATATATTTGGAAAGTTGGTGAAAAGGTTTTAAGAAAAGGTATGGAATGACCTTTCCAAGGAGGCACAGAGAGTGAAAATATTTGTGTTTTATGTAAATACTCACTAAATAGCAGTCTTAGTAGCAAAGAGTTTTAATAGTCAGATGGACAAGATGAGCTGTTAAGTAGATACTAGGGAGCTTCTTGCCTCAGATGCCCATAAACTCAGCCAATGGCCTCATGAGCAAACTGTGCCTGACAAGAGGAATGGGCATTACACATGGACTCAGCTACATGGATTTCCTTTCTCAAAATCAATCTGGTTACCACTGTGGATTCCTTAGCTTACCAAGAACAAGCCCACAGCCCGTGAATGGCACCATTTTCTCAGTAGACAATGCAGCCACTTAGCAGGTTGCTTTACATTGGGTAACTTTCTGCAGTGAAATAGGTACTTATTCTAGATATGACTATGCCTTCCAGGTTGATTACATTGGGTAACTTTCTGCAGAGAAAGGGGCACTTACTCTGGATATGGCTATGCCTTCCTTCTCTGACCAAAGTACTTCTGCCAAAATCTCCTTCTGTGAGCTTATCGAACACATTATTCAATGTCATCGTAATCCACACTACATTGATTCTGAACATGTGAGTGATTTTGTAGCAAATGAAGTGCAGCACAAGCACATGTTCATGGATTTACTGGTCCTACCATATTCTTTATCATTTTGACACAGCTAGACCAATAATAAAATGGTGGGAGGGCTCTTGTTTATTTTTTCTTGTAATATTCAATGAGTTTCAAAATGTGATTTATTTTAGATAAGTTTTAGACTTATGGAAAAACTGAGAGATAGTACAGAGAGTTCCCACATCTCATTTTTCCCATTATCAACATCTTCCATATAATACATTTGTTACAATGAATGAACTAATATTAATAAATTACTGTTAACTAAATCCATGCTTTATTCAGATTTCCTTATTTATTAGTTTCCTCAAGTGTTTTGTCTTTCTGAATGACACTAGTGGCTGGTGACACTTTGTGAGACTGAATCAGCACTGAGAATATGGTGCTCGTCCTCCCATTGCTGGGATCTACTGGTGTGAGTTCGAGATGTAGAGCTCAGAGTGGCTCCTTTTCTCATTACCCTAAAGACCTACCAGCAATATTTTTGTATCCCATCTTTGAGATTTTGGACTCTGCTGATTTCAAATCTTTGCTCCCAAAGATTAAATACTTTGATCAGAAAATATGATGGTTTCATTAAATTCAAAGCTCTGGAAGGATTCTAGTCAGTAGGCTCCTCAGGCCAGTGAAATCAACTGGCAAATATAATTGCTACATGTGTTAGAGTGATTGTTCCTTGATATCAGAAGGAAGTTGAATCTCTGTTACACAGTAGAAGTAGGAAGAAGCTTGGAACTCAGGAAATCCTTCTTAGTTCACTCAGGTCCTTTGATAAACGTAAATGTTAAATTACATTAGCCCAATACAGGCAGAACTTTTAATGAACAGACCCATCGTTGATGAAGTCTTTGGTTATTTCTCCAGCTAAGGAACCAAGACCGGCTGATGGACTTTCTAAAGTGAAGGGAATATGGGTAAATAAAGCATAAATAATAACTACCACCAAGTGAATAGTTATAGAAATGAGAACTACAGAACTTATGAGTATTTGTTCATTGTTTTAATATGAATATGTTTGTGTGTATACCAATTTTCTGTCATTTTCTCTCCTTTATGAACCTATTTTTAACCTAATATTTGTTAAAGTGGATCATCCTATATCTCAGTATATATGTTGTAAAATATCAAATGACACAGCTAGAAAAATGAAAATTACCCAGTGATCATGTCACAGAACTTTACATACCCTTTTTTAATTGCCATGTTTTTGATTGTATGAGGGATAATTATGTCATAAGTAATCAAGCATAATTTTACTATTGTCATTGTTTGAAAGTTAAAAATTGTGGAAACAGGTACCTGGATGCCATCTTAACAGAAGTTGTGCTATACTGGCTCTTTCTATTATTGACTTATTTTAATTGGAAATTATATTTTCCAGAATTGCTTTTAATGCATGATCGCAAGTCACAGTTGTACCAAAGAGGAAGCTACATCTGATTTGGGGGGCAGAAGTTATGCTAAAGCAATTTACTCTTGGAAGGTTGCCCTGAGTCCATGGGAAACTTGACTGAGGACGAAGTTCCACCTTGCCTTCTCCCTTTTCTGTGACACCTCCAAGTGTTCAACAGTGGCCCAGACTTATTACCAGAAACCCTCCTCTGAATCACAGAGGCAGCAGCTTCCCAAAGACCACTCCACCAGTAATTTATTTGAAGTCCCACTTCAGCAGTTAGACATCCTGGGCTTCTTAGTTTGCTTTATTGGTAACTCCTCTTACACCCTAAAGTCTCCATTTAGATTTCCTCTTTACCAGGTTTTCCAACAATTTCAGCAATCAAGGTCTAAATCCTTCATGAAATCCATTCTTGAATAACCCATATATGTTCTACTTTCTTGATTGAACCTTGTCTATTGTATGCATGAAATAATGACGATTACTTGCAAGGACAAATGTGTGGGTAAGGATCAAATATGTTTGACTAAATAAAGCAACACTAATAACTATGTTTTATGGATTTTATTACATAAAGAGTAATAAAATATCTATGATAAGAATGGAAAGGAGGGATAACAATAAATGGAGGTAAGTTTCTTGATTTATTTAGGAAATGGTAAAAGTATCAATTTAAAGAAAACTCTAATGAATCAAATGAAATTCTTATGAAGCCATAATATAAACAGTAACCGAAATGATGAGATAAAATAAAATAATTTAATAAAAACTTGCATTATCCCAAAGGAAATCAGAAAAGAGGGGGACCAAAAAGAGAGAGAAGATAATTTTTAAAAATCAATGAAAATATGATACAGTTAAAACCAATATGTATCAATAATTACATTAAATGTATATAAATTAATTTGTCTAAAAAAGACAAAGATTGTCAGGTTCAAGGTCAAAAAAAGATACGATTGTTGGTTGTTATAAGAAATACAATATAGAGGACACAAATAACTGAAGTAAACACATGGAAAAGACAGCACACAAACAATATCAAAAAGACGTTTTTGTGACTTCATTAGGATTTGAGCACAGGAGACTTTAAAACAAATAGTATTAGTCATAAAGACAGATAAGTTATAATGATGAATGAGGTAATTCAAAAGAAAAATGTTATAATCCTAAAATCTTAAGATCTTAAAATCGTATCTTCAAATTTTGTAGCTAAAATTGTCAGAACAAACACAAGAAATAGACACACACACAGATATTGTTGTAAATTTTAACACATTTCTCTCAATAACTGATAAATGAAGCAGAAGCAGTAGTAAACATACAGAAAATTGAAAAATCATTATTGTGTTAACCTATTTGACATTAAAATAATATCTCCAAGATGCATTACTTTCAGTTGCAAATGGAACATTTACTAAAAGAGACTACATACTGTGCCACAAAACAAATATCAACCAATTGAAAAGAATAGAAACATACAAAGCCTGTTTTCTGATTACAAGTGAAATAAACAAAAAATAAATCATAAAAAGAAATCCTAAAAGTACTTCATATTTAGAAATTATGCAACGCCTTCCAAATACTCAATGAAAAATGAGAAGACAAAGTAAGAAATATGGTGTACTAATTCTAAAAATAAATAAAACATAGGAAAACATACGCGATGTGGCCAAAATAGTGGCTAATATAATAAATTTGTAGCAAGAAGTATAAAGAACAAAAGAGGGTGAATATACATTACTAATATAAGAAGTAGAAAATTGGACAAAAATATGTACATATTAATATTACATGCATATTAGTAATCTGGGACAATTGTAAAGAAGTTTTTGAGTGAAAAACACAACTTAAAAAGGCTAACAAAAAGTAAAAACAGAAGGATCTGAAAAAAAGTATGTCTGTTAAAAAATTTTAATTCCTAATTAAAACTCTTCCCACAACAAAATTTCCCATCCAAGATGGCCTGATTTCTATCAAACATTTAAGAAGCAAATTCCAAACTCACACAAATTCTTAGAGAAATTCATGGAGGAAGGAACACTTCTCTACTTGTTTTATGAAGTCAGCATAATTTAGATACTGATATATGAAAAGTAATTATAAAAGGAAGGAAAGAAGGAGGGAAGGAAGGAAAAGAAAGGATGGAAGGAAGGAAGGGAGGGAGAGAAGAAAGAAGGAAGGAAGGAAAAAAGGAAGGAGGAGAGAGAAAGGAAAAAATTACTGACCAGTATCTCTCATGAGCATTAACTCAAAAACACAAAATATTAGCAAAATAGATTCACAGAAATATCAGAAAAGTAGTACCCAACTGGTGCTTTTCTTGGCAGTGCACCTGAGCTTAACATTGAAAAAAATCAATCAGGCCTGGTGCGGCAGCTCATGCCTGTAATCCCAGCACTTTGGGAGGCCGAGGAGGGCAGATTGCCTGAAGTCAGGAGTTTGATAACAGCCTGGCTAACATGATGAAACCCTGTCTCTACTAAAAATACAAAAATTAGCCAAGCATGGTGGTGCATGTCTGTACTGTAATCACAGCTACTCGAGAGGCTGAGGCAGGAGAATTGCTCGAACCCAAGAGGCAGAGGTTATAGTGAGCCGAGATCTTGCCACTGCACTCCAGCCTGCATGACAGAGCATGACAGCCTGCATGACAGACTCTGTTTTATTTTATTTTTTTAAAAAAGGAAAAAAAGAAAAAAAAGTCTATCAATGCAATGCACCACATTGACAGAGTATTGAAAAAAACACTCAACAGGTTCTGAAACACAACTGCTAAATTCAACACACATTTTTAATAAACCCCCATAGGAAAATGGAGATGGAAAGAGACTTTCTTATTTGATAAAGGGTATCTACAAAAGCTACGGCTATCATAATCGTGAAATTGTGGTAAAAGGACAAAGATGACTATATGGCTTATATTAAACATTGCTTATATTAAACATTGTAGTGAAGGTCCTAACCAAGGCAATAGGACATGCAAAATAATTAAGCAGTATAAAGGTAGGCAAGAAAGCACTAAATAAATCTTTATTTGTAGTTGATATGGTTGTTCACATGGAAAATACAAATGAATCTTAAAAAAAACTGGTTATACTTAATAAGCATCTATAAATTCGCTAAATGAGTCAATTCAGCAAGGGTACTGGATTCACAGTCAATATACAAAAGGTAATTCTAACTAGCAAAAATAATAGGAATTTTTTAAAACACTATTTTTGGTAGCATTAAAATTTTAAAGACCTACGATTCAACCTGGCAATGATATGCAAAATTTATGTATTGAAAACTGCAAAACATCACTGGGAGAATTTAAAGAAGCTATCATCTTGATGGATTGGAATATTCAGTCTTGTTAGGAGGTCAGTTCTCCTCAAAATGTAATTATATATTCAATGAGATCCAAACTAAAGCTCCATCGTAATTTGGAAATTTATGAACTGTTTCTAAAATTTGTATGAAAATGAAAATGGTCTAGAATAACCCAGAAAATATTGAAAAAATACAAACAATAACAAAGTTGAAGGACTCACAGTATACTTCACAACTTATATATAACGTAATTCATAAATAATATAAATAATGGCCCATGTGCAGAGATAAAACAAATACTGAATAACTTAAGACAAAATTCTGGGGAGCTACTAGGCCTCCAATATTTGCCGGCATGTTTTTTCATTTGTTTGTTTGTTGTTGTTGTTTTTTCCCCTACTGTTTTGTGTCTTTTGTCTTTATTAGAATAAAAGCTTACTGTGAGTATGGTCTGTGGAATTTTGTGAGTTTCTTTTTTTTTTTTTTAATTATCTGACCCATGCAATCATTGCAAGACTTAAATAAGCATCTCAAAGAAATATAAAAATTCTCCACAGGCATTTGAATAAGTGTCCAGCATCATTAATAATCAGGAAAACGGAAGTTAAAACCTTGATGAAATGACACTATAAATACATTATGAGTAAAACAAACATGCCCAGAGCAAAATGAGAATATCTTCTGATGGCAAGGAGGAACTGGAACTCTTCTATATTGTTAGTGGGACTATTAACTAGTACAACATATTGGAAACCTGTTTGACAGCAGCTATTAAAGAAAAACATATGTCTATTGTATGTTCCACCATTCCCATTCCTATATATATATAAATGGGATAAGTATCTCCAAAAAGGTCTTTACAATAATGTTCCAAGTACCTTGCTTCATAATATGAAGAAATTGGAAAAGTTCCAAATGCCTAAAAATAAGTATAAAATAAATTGTGGTATATTCAGTTACCATAACGCTACACATTCTATGGATAAATGCATCAATAAGGTTGATTTTAATGATACTATGTTAAACCAAAGGAGTTAGACAATTAAGTACATTGATAATTCCATTTATTCTGCTTTTAAGAACCAGCAAAAGAAGTTGACAATCATAGAAGTAAGAATAGAGTTAAACTCTGACCTGGGGGTGTTCACTAAAATGCGGCAGGGGGAGAGTTCTGGGTTGTTGGAAATAGTTTATATTTTAACTTGGGTATGGTTAAATAGATTGACTTCCCTCACCAGAAATCAAGGAATGTTATATAGATTAAAGTTCTTAAAACAAATACCTTGATATTATAACAGGATGAAACAAATCAGTGAAACAAATAAAAGCAAACAAATAAACACGTTATGTCAGCATTATCATAAGACATTTCAGTTATGTGGGAAAGATTATTTTAAAAATGATTTGCAGAAAAACAGCTAACATTTAATAATATAAATTGTCATCACTCAAGGTAATATTTTCATTATATTTAAATACTAATAAAACTCGGTGGTAAAAGCATCAGAAAAATAGAAAAAGAACGTTTTAAAATCAAATAACATGCCTAAAGACAAGTTCTATAATACAAGTTTAATCAATTTTACCACAAGAAAGCTAAGAATAATCTGTATAATAAAATACACCATTAATAAAATATAGGCTATTGATATGCTGAGAGGAAGTATTTGCAATGTTGTGTTACAGATATTTGGAAATATTTAGCTGCTAGTCCCAAGCAGTTGGGAAAGTGAGTACCTGGTCTTGAAGAAAGACTCCAGGCAGTACAAGGAAACATCCACCCATCATGTGGGAGAAGGTGCCCAAAGCCACACAGGTAACTATAGGAACTAACACGTTAATACTAGTCACCTTTGTCCAAAATTACTTCATTAATATGATTACAAAACTACAATGGCCCAACCATTTCTCTTGTATATGTGGTACAATTTTATATAGTGGGCTGATAAGTATATGCTCAGACTACCGCTCTCATAGGAGTCAGTGTGAAACATAAAAGAATGATTTCATTGAACATGGCCTCCTATAATGTGTATGTTTATAATTAATGAGAATGTCACTATATTCTTGCTAGTGTTTTATAAAACTTAACTCATAAGTCTTTACAATATCATTGTGAAGAAGGTCAAGTCCATTAATTTTGTTCTTCTATTCTGAGAAACTGTATCATAGGGAGAGAACAATGATATATTTTATGCCAGTTATTAAGACATAGGTGAAACAAGAATAGAAAGGTTAACTGACTTATTCCCTAGGCAATAGGAATCTTTATGTATGTAATGCCATTACAGAGGTACTCATTTTCCATTCTCATTTATTTTCACAGAATCCCTCTATCCTTGTATTACCATTTCTAATTTTAATACCTAAATTTTCAAAAAAGTTACTAAGAACTTCTTAACAGTCATACAGCTTGTCAATGAAGGACCACAACACTGACCTCGTATTTCATTTCCCGATTCACTGTCCTCTCTTAACGTCCTGATTGTATTCTGCAGAGGCAGCAGAATTCATCATACTTTTATTGGTTACACATCCCTGTAAAAGATAAACAACGTGAGTGTAAGCAGAATTGTTTCATTATTTTAAAATTACAGTTTACCACACTGATGGATTATTGATTAATGTTCTGGTATTGTCATCAATGTTCTTTTCATTTATACAAATTAATAGCAAACTCCTTGAAGTCAAGAGATATATCTATGATTTAGTGTCGGGTGCGGTGGCTCATGACTGTAATCCCAGCACTTTGGGAGGCTGAGGCAGGCGGATTGCTTGAGGTCAGGAGTCCAAGATCGGCCTGGGCAATATGGTGAAACCATGTCTCTACTAAAAATATAAAAATTAGCCGGGCGTGATGGCATGCACCTATCATCCTAGCTACTCAGGAGACTGAGGCATGAGAATCACTTGACCCTGGGAGGTGGAGGCTACAGTGAACCGAGATTGCGCCACTGCACTCCAAAAGTTGTATCTATGATTTCCTGTGGTTAGAAAAATTTAAGATCTCAAATTGGATTTGGCAAACTAAATGAAAGTTATATATAGTTATTGTATCACTGGAGCACTCTATTGAGAATATTGTAAGCAGTTAAATGCGGCTTGGTAACAAAGAAATTCATAATACATTCAGGCATCAGGAGACAAAAATATGATCTGGAGAGTTCAGGTGTTAACCTGAGGCACTCATAGCCGCAGTCTTCACTAATCATCTAAAAAGGTGTGTAGAACATAGGAAATTATGTAGTTACATAGGTAGATTATATTGACATAGCTATTTTAGGGAGAAAAGCAATATATACATGATTATTTGCATTTCAGTTAGTTGCCAAATAATAGCTTTAAATTAAAGATTGAGGCATTTTAAAGCAATTCTTTGATTTCCTTTATAATGTGCTATCTGAACTGCATCTAACCGAACCTTCCGAGAACCCTGGACGATGTGTTCTACACCTGCCAGATGGCAGTGCACTTGGTTCAGGAGAGTATTTGGAGAGGGAGACACCACTGGATGTTGAATATCTCTTGATGCTGTATTATGGCTGGAATGCTGGGGATGCTCCTAGGAGGAATGACAGCAAATCTGTGCTAGAGCTCTTCTTTTCCAAACTAGTAGGAGAAAATTAATGTTGTCTGTGACTCCATGAGAAGTAGGGATGTTGCCTCAACCCAGCATGCACAGATCAGAGCCTTTCAGCTGGTCTATTCCCTTCTAAGAATCAGACTAATTTTAGAGTCTGTGTCTCTGGACTCTCTTTCACATCCTGATTTATTTTATGAAATGACCAAAGATAACACATTTCTCTCTAACACTCTCATTATAGTGTCATTTGTAAGTTTCTTTTCTCTTTTTGTTTTATCAGTTTATTTTATTTTATTTTATTTTATTTTATTTTTTTATTTTTTCTTGAGACAGAGTCTCAGTCACCCATGCTGCAATGTAGTGATGCAATAAAAGCTTACTGCAGCCTCCACCTCCTAGGTTCAAGCACTCCTTCCACCCCAGCTTCCTAAGTAGCTGGGACCAAAGTCATGCATCACTATGCCTGGCTAATGTTTTAAGTTTTTATATACATATTCTTTATTTTTGCAGAAACGATCTCACTATGTTACCCAGGCTAGTCTTGAACTCCTGGTCTCAAGTGATCATTCTGCCTCAGCCACCCAAAGGGCTGGGATTACAAGTGTGAGCCACCTACACAGTCACATTTATAAGTTTCATTCCTGTGCTATAAATGGCAGAAATAATTTTACCTCACATGTAATTATTTCTGTAGTTTCGCCTAAAGGGATACTTATTATTTGTTTCATATCCTTTGGAAGATAGCACATGTTTATATTATTTTATAGTTACTTCTCAAATGAAAAAATTTAAAAATTATATTAGTCACATACAATTATTTACACTAATTAAAGTAGCATTTTATTACAAAATAGACACCATAAGACATTTACTTTTGATTGTTAAAGAAATATTAGAACAGATCTGTAAATTAAATAAAATAAATTGAATTATTTCAACACTTCTGAAAATAATTATTTTTAAAATTTTGATGGATACCTTTATAATCTTTGTACATGCATAATAATATACCTTTATCTCATGATATTCATATTTTTGGCAGAGACTTTTAAGAAAAAAATGCACAACCAGACTCAATACAAAATATTAAGTGTACTTGGAAATATAACTAAAATAATATTTGTTTATGTGTTTATCTTAGAAACAATCTAGACACATCACGAAAGAACTAAGATTAAAGTTATAAATTTTATCTTGAAATAAAGAGAAGCAATATAAGATCATTTTAAAGCCACTTAAACCCTTATGTTGAAACCAAAGCTATTGAAAATAAACATGAAATTACCAGTTTGTTTGGTCAAAAGATAAAAAAAAATTATCGATAGTATATTTTGTAAATATTAGATTATTTCTCGGGTTAGAGTAGTTATATAAGTGATAGGAAGCCAGTTTGAAATAATCTTTGTAAGTCATATATCTGATTTAAAAACATTATCTCCAGAATATGCAAAAAAATTCTTAAAACTCAACAATAACAAAACAAATACCCTAATTAATAAACAGGCAAAAAGATTTGAGAAGACATCTAACCAAAAATCTATAAAGATGATAGCAAATAGGCATATATGAGAAGACACTCAGCATCACTCATCATTAGAGAAATGTAAATTAAAACAACAATGAGATATCACTACATATTTATTGGAATGGTTCAAATGCAAAGTCTGATGATAACCACTACTGGCAACTCTGCAAAGCATTAGAAACCCTCATTTATTGCCAGTGAGACTGTAAATTAGTCCAACCATTGGAAGGCATTTCGACAGTTTCTTATAAAACTGAGCATAGTCCAGTATTTGAATTTCTAGCCATTTACCCAATTGATTTAAAAAACTATGCCAGTATAAACTTCTATGCATGAATATTTGTAACAGTTTTACTGATAATTATTTATTCAATTTATTCATAATTTCCCCAAATTGTCAGCAACAAATACATCCACCAATAGATGAATGGATAAACTAACTGAGAAGAATAATGATTTCTTGAGTTTTCTGGAATCCACACATTTCTTAATGAAAATTATCATTCTATTTATAATCCCCAATCCCAAATGCAGCATGTGGTGAGAATGGGCATTTAAAAAATATTTTTAATATCAAACTATTTGAAAGTTATGCCACTAATGACACATTAATGTCTTAAATCAACTCATTGATCTAGCTTGCATTTATTACTCCCTTTTTACATGTGAAAACTCAATTTAGTGACTTCATCCAGATCAAGTGTAAGAAACTAATGTCCTGAATGAGGCAAGGTTAGCGCTAGATCCTTCTCAATAATTTCTAAATCATTCTATATCTGCTACCCAGTGCCGCTGTCCCCGTTTTTGTTTCCATCTTGCATTTGGACTACTAAAGTGGTGGCATAACTAGTCTTATTTGACCTCGGGTTACTTCTCAACCAATCTCTTTTTCACATAGTTCTAGATTTTTCCCCCTAACTTTCACTGCTGTGCTGCAAAACCTTCAATTAGTCTAATCTCCTTTGTGGAGTACTCAAAGTTATTTAGAACCTGACCCACCTTCATGTAATGCCTTTCACCACTTTTACACCCTTCTCCTGTCTCTGGACCCAGTGTTCTACTGATATATCATTGCTTTCCAATTTACCTATTTCAGAACACTTTTCTAAAAATCCTTTATGAATATTACTGCTATTGATTGCTTCTCATTCTTCAAAGTTGAGTTGAAAAATCATCTCCTGCTTTAAGCTATCCATGAGCACCTTTTTGGGACTGTTTGCTCACGCTTCCTCCTAAAGTAAAATTTAAAAAAATCATTTATACCTTTAATCACCTTTATTACTTGCACTAATAATCAGAGGCGAGACTGCAGCAACACTGGTGGTGCCTCTGTGATCACTCCTGGATTTTGTCTTGATAAACGAAATGATGTGGGTGAGATGAGTGTTGGGAGTGTCTTTTTGACATGTGTGCTTTTAGATGTTTAATAAATGCCTGAGGTGAAATTTGAATAAGCAATTTAGGATATGAGTGGCAACCTCTTAGGAATGTCCGGTCTGAAGATATAAATGCAGAAGTCATTAGCTGTGGATGACCATGGTATTGTGTGAGGACACTGGGTGCGTGAACATGGAGGGCAGACTGGAGCTGAGGACTGTGTGGGGGAGATTTCAACATTTAGAGATTAGAAATGGGAGACACTTGTAACTAAAGTGGAGAATAAAGTCGATGACTAAAGAGGAAAACAGAGAATGTTTTGAGAAGGAGGAAGGGATCAACAACCTCAAAGGGTTCTGACACATCTGATAAGATGAGGATGAAAGCAAGATGGAAGTCACTGTGATTTCAAAAGCAAATTCAGAGAAGCAATGAGATAAACCTCATTGGCATCAAGTTGTGGTGAAAAAAACAAACAGATAATGAGGAGGTGAAGTAAAAATTTATAGGCAACTCTTGTTTCTATGCTGATAAAACACAGATGAATCTCTTGATAAGGTTTTATAAACAGAGAAGAAGATTTTTTTCTGTTTGAATGGCAATATTTTTAAAAAACCTCAAAATATATGTTTTTGACAAGTCTTCATAAAACATTGTTCAAACACTTTCCGTATATATAAAGTATCACCTAACCTACGAATCCCCAAAGCAAATGATGGCAACATAGGATAATCTTATTAACTGTATCCAGCAGATTAGGGAAAGGAGGCACTGGGTGGCAGTTTTCGAAATGTCACAAATCTTATTGGTGGTCCTGAATGACTGGAGGGTGATGGAAACAACTCAGGAGGCACAGAACTGCTGTGGCAGAAGGAGAGCTCGACATTGAGGGACATGTTTACTGTTTGAAATGAGTAAACAACTACTGGTCCTCTCTCACCTACAAAAAAGAGGTGGGAAAATAATCATTTCCTTCTCTAATAATGGATCACAGAATTCACCTTTCTACAAAAAATACTTAGAAGCTTTATTGAAATATAATAGACAATAAATTACACATATTTAAACTGTATGATGTGCTAAATGTTGGCATGTGTATATCCTTGTGAAACCACTACCAAAACCACATCTTGAGTCTCCTCATCCCCCTTCCTAATCCTTCCTTTTCTGCCCCACACTCCCACTGCTGGGGAGTCACTGACCTACTTTCTGTCAATATAAATAGTGCAGCATAATTGTGTTGATATATGCTTCACATATTAATTGTCATTCCTATTGTTGAGTAGTATTCCACTGCATGAATACACCACCAGTTGATAGGCATTTGAGTCACATATGGTTTGGGGCTCAAAAATAAACTTGCTACATATTGATTATTTTTGTTAATTTATCCAACCAATTTAGAGAGAGATGTTAAAAATATCTGACTATATCTGTGAATTTGTCTATTTTTCCATAGTCTCTCAGTTTTTGTTTCATGTTTTGAAGCTCTCATATTAGCTACATAACAATTTAGGATCATTATGTCTTATTTATAAGTCTATCATTTTATTATTATATTATGACCCCCTTTGGAGTTGGTAACATTTATTACTTTGAAATTTTCTTTGCTGATATTAACATAGTCAGTCTAGTTCTCTTTGGATTAGGGTGATATGTGGTATTTTTTCCTTTTACTTTTAATCTATTTATCACCAAAAATGACTCTCCTGTAGAAAGCACACAGCTACATCTTAGCTTTTGATCCAAACTACAACTTCTGCCTCGTAATTGATATTTGGAACATTTAAATGTAATGTGATCATTAATAAGATCTTGCTATTTGTTTTCTCTTTCTCCATTTTGTCCTTTGTTTATATCTTCCTCTTGATCTACCTTCTTTTGAATTAATTGAATGTTTCTGATTTCTTTTTGATTTGATTTCATTGACTTTTTAACTATATAGTAACTATATTAACTATAATACCACATAACTTATTGTTTTGTTTTGATTGTAAGTTTAGAGTTTATAATATATATCTTTAATTTATCACCATCTGCCTTTAAGTGATAGCATACTATTTCACATATTTTAAGGAACCTTATAATAAAATATACTTCCATCCATTTCTTTCCTTTTGACCTTCATGGCATTATTTTCCATTTTCTGAAGTTTTGCATGATTTTACACTACCTCCAGCAATACACAAGTAACCAATTTTCTTTGCATTCTGATATGGTTTGTCTGTGTCCCTACCCAAATCTCCTCTTGAATTGAGGCTTCCATAATCCCCACATGTTGTGGGAAGGACCCAGTGGGAGGTAATTGACTCACGGGGGTGGGTTTTTCCCCACACTGTTCTCATGATAGTGAATAAGTCTCATGAGATCTGATGGTTTTGTAAAGGGCAGTTCCCCTGCACATGCTCCCTTGCCTGCTGCCATGTAAGATGAGATATTGCTCCTCTTTTGCCTTCCACCATGATTGTGAGGGCTCCCCAGCCATATGGAACTGTGAGTCCATTAAACTTCCTTTTCTTTATAAATTACCCAGTCTCAGGTATTTCTTCATTACAGTATAAAAATGGGTTAATACACATCTTCACACATGTTTTGTGTTGTCACCTTTTAAATTTTAGTCATAATTTGAAGCAATATCAACTTTTTTTATTTAAGGAAACTCAGTATGAGAAGAAAAGTTTATTGTATTTACCATTATCTATATTCTTTCCATTATTCTTTCCCCACTCCCTGTGTTTCGAAATTTCTTTTAATCTTTCACTTTCTCTTTGAAGAATGTTAGCATTTCTTATGCAATAGGAATTCTGATGACGAATTCTGTTAATTTTACTTCATCTCAGAATGATTGATTTCCCCATCGTTCCTGAAGGATATTTTCACTGGGTATGAATTCTGGATTTAGAGTTCTTTTCTTTCAGTATTGGAATCTCACTGTGGTAGTTGCTCTGGCCTCTCTGTTTTCGGATGAGAAACATGCTGTCACGTCACTTGAATTGTTCCGTTTAGAGGTAAGGTGTTCTTTCTTTCTTACTACTTTTTCTTTTTCATTCTTTTTTTTTTTTTTTTTTGAGATGGAGTCTTACTCTGTAGCCCTAGCTGGAGTGCAGTGCTGCATTCTGCATTCTCGGCTCCCTGCAACCCCCACCTCCTGGGCTCAAGCGATTCTCTTGCCTCAGCCTCCCAAGTATCTGAGAGTATATGCACACACCTCTGTGCCTGTCTAATTTTTTGTATTTTAGTAGAGATGGGGTTTCACCATGTTACCCAGGGTGGTCTCAAACTCCTGAGCTCAGGAAATCCACCTGCCTTGGCCTCCCAAAGTGCTGGGATTACAGGCTTGTGCCATCGTGCCTGGCCCTTTCTTACTACTTTTAAGGGTTTCTTATATCTGGTATTCAGAAGTTTGGCTATGATATGTCTTGGTATATGTTTCTTTGTGGTTTTCTTGTATGGAGTTCACTTAGCCTCTTGAATTTGCAGGTATATGGTTTTCACCAGCTTGAAAATCTTTTATGCATTATTTGTTTGAACATTTGCCCTAACCCATTCACTTTGGGGACTCTCATAACACAAATATTGGATATTTTGTTATAGTTCAACATGTCCAGAAAACTCTGCTCATTTCTTTTTCCTGCCCATTTTATTTCTCTTGTTCAAATATGGTTATTTCTATAGTTCTTTCTTTAGATTTTGTGATACTTTTTTTCTATCTTTTTCATTCTGCTGTTGAGTCCATCTATTGAGGTGTATTCAAATATTTTTTATTATAGTAAACTTTAGTTGTAAAAATTCAATTTTCTTATGTTTTACTCAATTTCTTTACTGCAAATTTCTGTTTCTTCATTCTGATTTTTTATTTTCTAATTTGTTTCAAGCTTATTAGTAATTCTTTGTTGAAGCATTTACATGATGGTTGACTTAAAATCATTGTCTGATCATCATCTGTATCATCTTGGTGTTGAGCATCTGCTGAGTATCTTCTGTTATTCAAACCGAGATATTTCTAGTTTGTGGGATGACAAGTGATTTTTAATGGGGATCTGGACATTGGAATATTATGTTATGGCATTCTGGGTCTCACTTAAACCCGCTTCACTGGCTTTGTCAGACACTGCCCTCGATGGAAGATGGGCACTGCCTCATGACTGCCAGGTGGGATAGTAGTTCAGGTTCCCACTAGATTCTGTTGACACCCACGTGCCAACCTTTTTACTGCTGGTTGGGGGTGTGAGTTCTGGGTTTCCTACAGGCGTTCACCAATTCTACTCTTTGGTGGGAGTGTTCCTTGTTACTTCTCTCCATGTGGCATCCACCAACAACCGAAGGGGAAGGTGGTCTCAATACCTCTCTGCAGTGGTTAAAATCCTGACTCTACTTGACCTCCTCTGACATCACCCCTTGGGGAGGGGAAGGGCTTCTTATGGCAACTGGTGGAGGTGAAAGTTCACACTACTTGATTTGGTTTGGCTCTGTGTCCCCACCCAAATCTCATGTTGAACTGTGATCCCGAGTGTTGGAGGTAGGGTCTGGTGGGAGGTGATTGGATCACGGGGGTTGTTTCCAGTGGTTTAGCACCATCCCCTTAGGGCTCTCTTGTGATGGAATTCTCATGAGATCTGCTTGTTTAAACACATTTATGCCTACTGTTCCATTATTGGAACACTGAGTATGTTTAAGTTATTTATATCCTAGTGCCCAAGGCCATTGCCAAGGTCTGATTTTTTTCAAACTCAACATATTGCAACCTCAGGCATGAATGGGTTAAAAGTGTGTAGCATCTCTCCCCTCTTTCCTGCTCCATCATGGTAAGATGTAGTTGCTTCTCCTTTGCCTTCTGCCATGATTGTAAGTTCTCTGAGGTCTCCCAGTCATGCTTCCTGTACAGCCTGTGGAACTGTCAGTCAATTAAACCTATT
The DNA here is from genome assembly GCF_043159975.1 of Macaca nemestrina. NCBI lineage: Eukaryota > Metazoa > Chordata > Mammalia > Primates > Cercopithecidae > Macaca > Macaca nemestrina. The sequence continues at coordinate 95,973,004 of NC_092132.1, read as the reverse complement.
TTCTTTATAAACTACCCAGTCTCAGGTAGTTATTTACAGCAGTGTGAGAATGGACTATACACTAGCCATGTGATCTCCACTAACACCATGGGACTGGGGTTTGTTGTACCCAGCAGGGGTGAAAGTTCCCGTTCCTTCCTAGGCCCTCCTTGAGACCACCTTAGCAGGGGAGTTGGGACAGTTATACTTTTTAAAAAGTTCACTTAATTGCTACTATTTCTTTTATTTATTTATTATTATTATTATTTTTTTGAGACGGAGTCTCTCTCTGTCACCCAGGCTGGAGTGCAATGGTGCAACCTCAGCTCACTGCAAGCTCCACCTCCTGGGTTCACGCCATTCTCCTGCCTCAGCCTCCTGAGTAGCTGGGACTGCAGGTGCCCGCCACCACGCCCAGCTAATTTTGTTGTACTTTTTTTAGTAGAGACAGTGTTTCACCGTGTTAGCCAGGACGGTCTCGATCTCCTGACCTTGTGATCCTCCCGCCTCAGCCTCCCAAAGTGCTCGGGTTACAGGCGTGAGTCACCATGCCCGGCCTAATTGCTACTATTTCTAAATTAGATTCTATTGAAATGCATAGACAATAAATACTAAACATCTCTTTCCTTACAGCAATCAACCCATGGCCTGCTTTTGTACATCTCATAAGATAAAAATGACCTTTACATGTTTAAAGGTATTTTTTAAGAACATGCAACAGAGGCCTTTCTTGCCTGCAAAACCTACAATATTTACAATTTACTCTCTTATCATTCACAAGGAAATTTTGCCAACTGTTGTCTTGGAGGAGAAGAAAACAAATATACAAAGAAACAAGAATCACAACATACCTACATGCAAATATCATGAAAATACTATGATGCTTCATTTCCAGTCTTAATTATAGTTCTATAGTGTGTGAGAAAAGTAAATAAAGGCCACAATGCAAGACTCTAAGTTCTCGTGTTTGTTGATTCTAATAGTCAGAGGCAAATGGGCATAAATAATGCATTAAAAGTTCAAGTCGATTGACCTGGGAGCAGAATAAATAGGAGTAAGTCCAATTTCTACCTGCTTTCTACCTGCTGTTTCCATGAACTCAACCATTGACACTCACCTCACTTTCCAGCCCTCCTCCTGATTCTCCTGTGATGTATTAGGATCTCCAGATCCCTGTCTCCATGTCCGCTTTAAGAGAACTCAAACTAAGACACCCATATTCCTTTATTCAGACCTGGCAAGTAAAGAACAACTAAAGTCAGAGGTTTGCAGCCTCAGATAGCAGTTGGTATTAAATATTATTAATTTAGTGTCTGGAAAATAGCAATCGTTGATGCAGATGCTTTAACAACCTAATCACTGAGATGTCCATTACATCTTGTTATATGAGGACAGGTTAGCACATATTTATATGTTATTACCAGAAAATTTGATTTGTCTACAGTTACAAAGTCTCTTTGCACATTAAAATTGATTTTCTGTCTAGTTCTGTCTCATGGAAAGGGAACAGGACTATGTTTAATAAATAATATAAACATTTAAAAATAGTTCCAAAGGACTTAAAATCTTGAGCCTATATTTTTCATGGTTGAAGACCTATTTATGAGGAAGTTTCTCCTAAATGAAAAAAAGAGAAACACTTAGCAAAAGTTACAAGTTATGCTCCTGAAACTCCTTGGTAAAAAACAGTTCAATGATAATTATTTAGACCTAATTGGCTTGGTTCATAAAAAGGAACTAAGGAATTTCTCTAAATAATTATAAATCATATGACATTTCCAGTTCCTTAAATATATTAAGATTAACATGAAATGATTCTAACAGGTTAATATTAAAACAGAAAAATTTTGAAAATGGAAGTTGCATTACTACACTCCTATAGGGAACCAACAGGAGGGTGTCAATAGATGGTTAGTAATGTACTGACTCATTTGCCACTGGTGCGTCTCTGTATGTTCACTAGCTCGTTCACTCAGAGAAGAGACTAAGCATGCTTGGTGTGATCCATTCTGTCTCCCTCCCTCCCTCCTTTTCTTGCCTCGAGCGTTATCTCTGCTTTGTTAGCATCAATGCTATGAGCAGCATATCCCTGCAGTAAAAGTCCACAATTTTCTGTTCACGTCAGGACTCCACAATTTTCTATTCATGTCAGATGATTGTGGGCCTGATTCAGACTCAGAGTTTGAGGAAGGCTGCTGAGGACAAAATTCTCAGCAAGGTTCCAAAATCATCTCTACCAAAAAAACCGGACTCTTTTCTCTCAATCTTGAAGGTCTGCTGCAGACTGGATCTTATGTCCTTTCCAAATTCATATGTTGAAATTTCATCCTTATAATAATGGTGTTAAGGCATGGAGCTGGTGGAAGGAAATTAGGTCATGAAGGCAGAGCCATCATGAATGGGATTAGTGCCCTTATAAAATAAACTCCAGAGAGACCCCTTGCCCCTCCTACCATGTGAGGACACAGCTAGAAGATGGCTGTCAGTGCTCCAGGAAGCTGCCCTCACTAGACACTGAACTGACTGGCACTTCAACTTTGGACTTCCCAGCCTTTGGAACTGTGAGAAACACATTTTTGTTGTTTACAAGACGTGCAGTCTAGGATATTTTTGTTATAGCAACCCAAACAAACTAAGACATGGTACCAGTACCTAATTTTCCACTGACTTTTGAATTTGCTATTGAAGAGGACACGAGAATATTATTTATTGGCTCACTGAAATCACAAGAGGATATAAATAGATTGTAAGAATTCACACAGACATAAGAAAGTATGTATTGTGATCACCAATTTTACAGTGATTATTATAAAACAGAAAATTATATTTTTAAATTTTTCTTGTATTTTTTCCTTCTCAATAATTTCTTCCTTTGTCCTTCTCAATGCTATTTGTTATTCTTCCTCAAATGTACTTGCTGATAAACTCCACTAGGTCTACTACAGGGCACCACATGTTCTTATGATTTGTATTGTTTAGAGAGAGGAGGTTTGTAGAGGTGGGGATGCAGTCAGGAACCAACATTTAGTGAAGGCAAATGATGCACTCTACATTTTGGAAGACAAGATGATGAAAAGAATCTTGAGTGGATGTCAAAACAGAAAAGACCCGGGCCTAAAATCGACCTCCAAAATATGCTAGTGGTGTCACCTCAGATTGCTCAAGTTTTCCCATCCCTTTCCAATGATTCAGAGCTAGCATCTCAAAATACCAAATTGATTAAATGCTTAGCCTTTCAAGTCAAGCAGACCTGGGTTTGAAATTAGCAATGCTAATTATGAGCTGAGTCATTTAGGCAAACATTATAAGTAATTAACTTCTCTGTGTCTTACTTTCTTTTCTGTTATATAATAGATCTTTTATGGGACCTGGAGCATATAAAGCACTCAATATATTTTAAGTGATAGAATGATGATTTTTAATTCACATCATTAGGTTTCCTTAAGTCTGACTCGAAGATTTAAAAAATTGAAATAATTTTATAGACTAAAATTTAGAAAAGACATGGGAAAGCAAGAAAAGGCTATATATATATATATATATATATATATATATATATATATAATTATAATTGGGAAACTGACATTTACAAAGCTACTTTCCCTCAAAACTTATTTTACTGCAGTTTAGAAAACCAAAAGTAAACTTAAATAGCATATATGCAAAAAATTGGCTTGAACTCAATATGAAATATAATAAAAAGTTACTGCTATAATTAGAATAATGTTTTATCTTTGTTTTCAATTGATTTGGTATTTCACCTTTCTCACATAACTTATAATTTTGCTGAACTGTTAAGAAGTTATAAAAATAAAGTGTAACAAGAAGTTTCCATGTTGACATAATTGCCCTGAGCAGATCCTGTGCCCATGAAGAAGTAACTTATCATAACTTACAAAGAAATAGGAGTGCTGCTTTGCAAATACATTGACACTTTTTTCTGCATTCAAATATGCCCCTTTTCAGTGATTATTTTCTATTGCTTAGATAACTTTGTTTTTCACTCTGATCATATGTGAGGGTTATTTCTTTTTTTTTTTTTCTTTTTTTTTTTTTTTTTTTTTGATATAAGGTCTTGCTCTCTTGCCTAGGCTGGAGTGCAGTGGCATGATCACAGCTCACTGGAAACCTCGACCTCTCTGGCTCAGGTGATCCCCCAACCCTAGCCTCCTGAGTAGCTGGGACTATAGTCATATGACACCATGCCCAGCTAATTTTTGTGCTTTTTTGTAGAGATGGTGTGTTAGTCTGTTTTTAGACTGCTGTAAAGAACTACCCGAGACTGGGTAATTTATAAAGAAAAGAGGTTACACTGATTCACAGTTCTACAGTCTCATGCCGAGGGAGGCCTCAAAAAATTTATGATCATGGCAGAAGGCAAAGGAGAAGCAAGGCACATCTTACATGGCAACAGGAGGGGAGGAGGGGAAGTGCTACACTTTTAAACCATCAGATCTCATGAGAACTCACTATCATGAGAACAGCATGGGGAAAACTGCCCCCATAATCCAATCACCTCCTACCCTCAATACATGAGGTCCCTCCCTCAACACATGAGGATTACAATTGGAGATGAGATTTTGGATGGGGACACTAAGCCAAACCATATCAGACTGGTTTTGCCATTCTGCACAGACTGGTCATGAACTCCTGTGCTCAAGCTATCCTCCAGCCTCGGCCTCCAAAAGTGCTGGGATTATAGGCGTGAGCCACTGTACCCAGCCAAGGCTATTTCCTATGAGTATAATTTTATTTGAAAGGAATATTTAGTAGAAAACTTAAAGGAAGAAGGCCAGGCGCAGTGCCTCATGCCTGTAATCCCAGCACTTTGGGAGGCGGAGATGGGCAGATTATTTGAGGACAAGAGTTTGAGACCAGCCTGGCCAACATGGTGAAACCCTGTCTCTACTAAAAATACAAAAATTAGCCAAACATGGTGGTGGGTACCTGTAATACAAGCTATTCGGGAAGGTGAGACAGGAGAATCGCTTGAACCTGGGAGGCAGAGGTGGCAGTGAGCCGAGATCAGGTCACTGCACTCCAGCCTGGGCGATAGGGGAGACTTCATCTAAGAAAACCCAAAAAAAAAACAAAACAAAACAAAAAAAGGAAGTAAGCACACATCAAACTTACAAATCAGTTGAAATCATGCAAAGAAAATACCATTATGAACAGTAATTGAAATAATAGGATTTCTGTTACATCTCTTGGTGATATATATGAACTGTAATAAAATTTAGTTTCTAAAATCCATTTAACCTTGCATCAAGGAAGTTTTTGTGAAATTATGTATACTTCAAGGAAATCATTATTTTATAAACTGCAAAGTGAATATGTATATGGGCATTTCAAAACTATGATTTGGTATATAAATCAAGTGTTACGTATGTCATCTTAACTTATTAGTATTATTTATGTGATATATTATTATGATGGAAGCAATATGTTAAAAGTCTTGCTAATATTGAAAACACAAGCAAATAAGTTATATTAATATGAAGTACTTAAAGAACAGTTATTTGAGAGCAAAAATTTACTGATTTGTTAACAAATTTAAGATTTTTTTGCTCTAGTTTTTTATTTATAAGAAACTATAGAAAAGTATTAATAAATTTTTAATATATTATTTTAAACCTAGAATTATGTCTTACCATACACTAGAAATCAGCTTTGTCATATTCTAAGGATGGTGCTTTAAAAACTAGTAAAATGTGTGAATTTGATTAACCTCTTTCATTCTGAAATTTAAACGTATATCTGTGAATTATAACATATATTGTATATTTTTAGTTGTAGTACAATATATATAACTAAATTTACCATCTTAATCATTTTTAAGTCTACAGTTTGTGGTGTTAAGTGCATTAATATTGCTACACACCCACTCTCCTAAACTTTTCATCTTGAAACTAAAACTCTACTCATGAAACAACTCCCCATTCCTTCCTCCCTCTCTGCAGCCCCTGGCAACCACCATTCCACTTTCTGTCTCCATAAATTTGACTACTCTAGTGGAATCATAAAGTGTTTGTCTTTTTGTGATTGACTTATTTCATTTAGCATAATGTCCTCGAGGTTCATTCACATTGTAGCATCTATCAGATTTTCCATCATTTTCAGACTCAAAAAATGCTCCACTGTATGGGTTCTGACATTTTGCTTTTTCATTCATTTCATTTCATCCATAGATGGAGGCTTGTGATAATGGGTGTACTAACATTACTTTGAGCCCTGCTTTCAATTATTTTGGGTATATATTTACAAATGAAAAAGCTGGGTCACATAATAATTCTGTTTTCCATTTTGTGAGAAACAACCATATTGTTTTCCTTAGCATATGCACCATTTTACATACCCATCAACGGTGCACACGTGTTCTAATTTCTCCACATCTTTGTCAAAATGGGTTACCTTCTATTTTTTTTAATAGTAGCCATCTTAGAGATGGTATCTCATTGAAGTTTTAATTCGCATTTTCCTAATTAGGAGTGTTGAGCATCTTTTCACATGCTTGTTGATCATTTGTATGTCTTCTTTTGTGAAATATTTATTCAACTTCTTAGCCAATTTTTGAATTGGGTTGTTTGGGTTTTTTTTTTTTTTTAATATCATTGAGTTGTAGGAGTTCTTTTTATGTTTTAGATGTTTACCTTTTATCCAACATGTGATGTTCAAATATTTATTCTCATTCTGTTGGCTGCCTTATCATTCTGTTGATTGTATTCTTTGATTCACAGACATTTTTAAATTTTATGTAAACCAATTTACCTATTTTTCTCTGTTGCTTGTTCTTTTGGTGTTGCCTCCAATAAACCATTATCAAATCTAATGTATGAAACTTTTCACTTTTGTTGTTTTCTAATAGGTTTAGCCATTTATGACCAGGAAACAGCTAACACCAGACTCGATGACAGGACACTGAAACCTTTTCCTGTAAGATCAGAAAGAACAAGACAAGGATGCCCATTTGCCACTTCTAACACAGAACAGGAACCCAGAGAAGTTAGTCAAGAAAAGGAAACAAAAGGCATTCAAAGCAAAAAGGAGGGTGAGAACCTTTTTTCTGTTTGCAGATGACATGATCGTATATGTGGAAAATCCTAAATAATCTAATAAAAAATTGTTTTAACTGAAAGGAATTAAGGAAAGTTTCAGGGTACAAAATCAACAAGCAAAAATCAGTTTTTTAAATACTACTCTAATTCATCAACAGATTCAATACAATCCATATCAAAATCCCAAAACGATCCATGTCAAAATTCAGAAGGTATTATTTTCTTTTTGCAGGTATAGAAAAAATATCCTAAAATTCACGTGGAATCTCAAGAGATTCTGAATAGCCAGAACAATCGTGGAAATTAAAAGCAAATTCAGAGGTCTTATACTCTCTGATTTTAATATTTATCTCAAAGCTACCAGAATCAAAACATTTCTATAGTTTTATATTATCCATTTCACTTGCTTCTGTCCTAATATTTATTATCTGCTTTCTTTTGCTAACTGTAGATTTAGTTTGTCTTCTTTCTCTTGTTCCCTGAGTAAGGTTTTTAATTTGAGATTTTTAAATTTATTTTTAGTGTTAGTTTTTGCAGCTGTATATTTTCCCTGGTGCTGATTTCACAGAGTTTCATATGTTTTAGAATGTTGTATTTTGCTCTCATCTGCTTCAAGGTATTTTCTAGTTTTCCATGTGATATCTTTGCTGCCCATTGGTTGATTGAGTGTCTTGTTTGATTTCCATAATTTAGTACATTTTCCAGTTCCATTGGATACTTTTTTCTAGTTTCATCCCATTGCAAGTAGCAAAGAAAACTTGTATGATTTCATTTTTTAAAATGTATTAAGACTTGGTTTTTAGCCTAACATTTGATCTATCATAGAAAATGTTCTATATGTACTTGAGAAAAATGAGAATTCTGATACCGTTGTTTGAAATGTTTTGCATATATTTGTTAGGTCTAATTTATTTATACTGTTTTGAAGCCTTGTGTTTCTTTATTGATCTGTCCCTTTTCATTACTACATGTGAGATATTAAAATTTTCTACTATTTTATAGAGCTGTCTATTTATTGTTTTCTTTATTTCTGTCAATGTTTCTTTCATATATTTAGGAGCTCTGATGTTGGGTGTACATATAATTGTTATATTTTCTTGGTGACTTAATTATTTTATCACTAAATAATGTTCTTTGTCTCCTCTAACAGTTTCTGGTTCAAAGTTTATTTTGCATGATACTAGTATAGCCATCCCTGCTCTCTTTTGATGGCTATTTGCAAAGAACATCTTTTTTCATCCTTTTACTTTTAACATGTGAGTCTTCTCAGATCTAAAGTGAGTCAATTGTAGACAGCATATAGTTAGATCCTGTGTATATATCTATTCTGCAAATGTGCATCTTTTGAAGGGGAATTTAATTCTTCTGTATTTTAAGTAATTCCTTCCGGGAAATAATTTACTCTTGTAATTCTGTTAATTGTCTTCAGCATTTCTTTGAGCTTTTTGTCCTTCATTTCCTTCCTTATTGACTTTCTTTGTGTTAAATTTTTTTAGTTAACTTTATGTAGTGATACATAATGATTTGATTTCCTTCTCATTTCCTTTCTTGTATTCTTGTATAGTATATAGTTATTTCTTTTTGTTACCATGGGGATTACATAAAACATTCTAAAGCTACAGCATGCTATTTTAATCTCATAACAGCTTAACTTCAATTACATATAAAACTTTACTTCTTAACAACTTAATTTCCGCTTTTTGTTGTTGATGTCAAAAATTACACTTTTATATTTTGTACCCATTAGCATCGATTTATGCTTTTGGCTTCTAAACCTCATGAAAGAATTAAAAGTGGAATTACAAACCAAAACTAAAGTAATAAAATATTTTTGTCATAATAATTACCTTTATCTGAGAACTTTTTTTTTTTTTTTTGTATTGCTTTAAGTTACCCTCTGGCATTCTTTCTTTTAAATTTGAAAGACTTCCTTTAGCATTTCTTGTACAGTAAATCTGGTAGTAATGAATTCCCTCAGCTTTTGTTTACCCGGAGATGTCTTAGTTTTCTCTCATTTTTGAAGACCTGTGTTGACAGACATAGCATTCTCAGATTTTTTTTTTCTTTAAATATATATTACATTAATTCCTATTGCCTTTTGGCCTATAAGGTTTCTCCTAAAAAAATCATGATAATCTTATAGGACTACCATGCACAAGGTAAGCCATTTTTCTCTTGCTGCTTTGAAGATTCTCTGTGTTAACTTTTGGCATTTTGACTATAATGTATCTCAGTGAGGATCTTTGGGGGTTTATTTTACTTGGACTTCCATAATGTACACGTTGGTTGGCTTGATGGTATCCCAGAAGGCCCTGCGGCATTTCTCAGTTCATTCTGTTCCTTTCTGCTCCTTTGACTTTGTAATATCAAATGACCTGTCTTTAAATTTGCTGACTATTTCTTTTGTCTGTTTAATTCTGCTATGGAATCCCTCTAGTTAATTTTGTAATTCTGTTATTATATTTTCTCAATTACAGAATTTCTGTTTGATTCATTCTGATAATTTCAATATCTTTGTTGATATTATTTTGTTCATATATTGTCTTCCTGCTTTCATGTAATTCTCTTTCCCTTCTCTTTAGCTTATTGTGCATACTTAAGATGGTTATTTTAAAGTCATTGCCAAGGCCTATGTTTCTTTAGGGTCAATTTCTAGACACTAATGTTGTTCCTTTGAATGGCCATATTCGCTGTTTCTTTATATGCCTTTCAATCCTTTTTTGAAAACTGGGTATGTAAAACACCAAGAGAAAAACAGAACAAAGCAACAACAACAAAGTCAACCACTTCTGCCATCCTTTGCAGACTGGCTCCATGCAAGGGAAAATACTCACTAATCAGCCCCGTGTACACATGCAGTGTTCTTTCAAGCCTTTTCTAGAAAGTGACGAGTCACTTTTGTTCCAGTTCATCCATTTACACAATTGCTTTTAAATGTTTTAATTTCCTTAAGAGTCTCACCCTGTTTCTTACTGAAGCCATAAGCATTTTATCGGGTTCCTCTTCCTTGATTTCTTGCCTTTAGGTGCCTGCAGGTCTCCAGTTGCCGTTCAGCTCTCTTCACCATGACCATCACCACTGCTTTCAGTGGCCTCCAACCTGATGTCCTGATAATGCCACCATTCCAATCAGCTCTCCAAGTCAGGTGACACAGAGACCAGTCCTCTGGCAGCCCCTAGACAAACCTAAATGCTGCAAGTTCCACTTACATCCTTCCACATTAAGTAGGAACTGGGCAACTTTCTCCTGACTGTGTCACGCTGCTCCAAGAAGGGAATGGAGCATGGAGAAGCAAAAATACTGCAAAATATTCTACCATTGTTATTGTGGCTGTTTCTTTTGGCATTCACTTGGTTGATGCAACTTCTAAAGTGGTTTTTGAAGCCCTAAAGTCATTTTGGTCCATGCGTCACTTTTCATTCTGTCTTACCATGGGTGAGTGAAAGTCTAGAGCTTCCTAATCTGCCATCTTTCTAACGTCATTCCAGAACAATTGACTTTTTTGCCCTAGTCTACTTTTTGGTAGTACTAAAACTTCCAATTCCCTATCTTTTGTTGAATATACTTAAGGATAATTTACTAGGCACAATGGACAATAACAGGACTCACTTTCAAGAAGCACAGGTACATAGACACATCCCTCTTGAGAGAAAATCATACTGACATGAATGTAAGTTTAAGAAGATAAGATTTTAAATTTTATAAACTGAATGTAAGTTTAAGAAGATAAGATCTTAAATTTTATAAAACATAAAATGTACTAATATCTCCTCACATAATATCATAGAGACATATATATTAATATATTATTTTACTCATCATTACATTCCTTTGGTTAAATAAAATACTGTAAAATATGAAGGAATCTACAAATATTATTTCCTTCCTCTTTCCTACTCTGCCTATCTTCCACCATGATTCACTCCCTTTTGTACACCGTTCCCTGCTGCTGTGTTAACCAACATGTTACAATCTCATGAATTCTGAGGTTTCTTCCCATTTATTATATATAACATGTGATGACAAAGCATACATCTATTAAAAATTCATGTACTCCAGCTATTTTGGTATGATCACTTTGATGACTAAATTATAATAGATTGATGTAACGCTTTTAGTAATATGAACATAAAAATGTTCTGACCTTGAGATTATAATGAGCATTGATTGGTACCGTTTACTATTGTACATAACCTGTTATAATGCAAAATGTACTCTGATTATAATTATCATACATTGAAAAAAACAGAAAATGATTTTTTGGCTCTATAACTAATTAACAAAATTTACCTCTGCTACTTCTGGTGATTTATACTCATGTTGGAGTCACCATAGGGGCAAGATCAAGACAGGATCAGAGTCCTTTCTGATTTTATCTATGGAAGTTAGGATTTTATTTTACTCTTTGTTTTTAAGAGACAGAGTCTTGCTCTGTCACCCAGGCTACAGTGCAGTGGCACAATCATGGCTGACTGCAGCCTTGACCTCCTGAGTTCAAGTGATCCTCTTACCTCGGCCTCCTAAGTAGCTGGGACCACAGGTGTGCACCACCATGTCTGTCTAATTTTTTTAAGATGTTACCCACCTGGTCTCAAACTCCTGGCCTCAAGTAATCCTCCTGCCTCAGGCTCCCAAAGTGCTCAGATAACAGATGTGAGCCACCGTGCCTGGCCTGTTTTACTCTTGATTATGCAGAGTCTATCTGACTTAACCTTCATGGCCTGTTTAAATAATTTTCTTAGGTTTTTGTTCTTCCTTCAAGTACTAACACAGTGTAGTAACTGGAGGTGGTTAAAATAAGTTAAAATGGTTTAAATTGGGTTAAAATATATTAATTACCTGCTAATTAATCAGCTTTGATACTAAAGAACTTAATTAAACTGCTTTTTAAATAAACACAATAATGCTAATTTGTGGAAATTCTTTACTCTTATTTTGATTATTTTTACTGAGTTTACAACATGTGTAGCCAAACTGTAGTTAAGATCAGGTAAATAGAATCTTCCATTAAAACATTATGGAGTAACTATGTAAAGGATTTGATACAGTTTACAAGGTCCTAAAAACACATCTAACAATTTTTGTTACATTAATTAATATGCCTATGTATAGAGATTGCAGTGATTGTCAATAAAATTGACTTGTGGAATAAGAGCAAGAGACTTATTTCTCATTCTTTACGAATGCTTTAGGCACCACTAATATTAAAATTGTATTTAAATTTGGTAGGTATTTTAATTCAGATTTTATTATTTATGCTTACAAATGGCCTAATTATATATACATGTCTCTAGATAATATTCATCACTTGATAATCAATTAAAATTAATAATTTCCAAATTAATAATAGAGAAATAAAGAAGGAATAATATACAAATTTGACCCCTCAAGTTCCCTCAATACAAAAGAAGTGCAGAGATAATGCAAATATTCCTTTGCAAACTAGACAAAATGCTTTGGGAATTAAAAATTTTTGTTACAAAGGTGAAACTTCTTTGTAGCATCTGCATATTAATGTATCTTATTGCCTTTATATTGCTGTTCTTTTTGTTAGTTGCAGTCTGGCAGATACAAAATGTAGAATATTTAGGGCTCCTTCAGGAACAATATGAGATCCTTAAAAATGAGGACAATAAAGTTAAGCAGGACATCTGGGAACATGAAGAATGTGACAAGGTGATCAGAATGCTCTGTCAAAATGTGAACAATGAAGAAAAATTGCTAATGACTCCCTAAACAGACTTATTGAATGACATAAAGTTAAAATACCAAACAGAATGGAAATCGATTCTTTCCCTTGCTCAACCATAGCATTCATCTTCTGGCAGTGTCATCTCACATTTCTGCATTCCTCACAAGATTTTGAGCTGTTTGAGGACAAGGTCTGCATGTTGTTTTTCCCTCTTGTTTCTTTTTCTTATGACTCATTATACAATGTCCAACACATAATGAATACTGAATCAATTTGTGAATAAATAAGTTAATATTCTGCTAGACACATCTTCTACTGAAATAATAAGCATTGGCCAATTGAAAATAAGTGATTTATAAATACATAATCAGGGAGAATTGACAGAGTTCAAAGTATTTTTTTAGTATTCTAAGGTACTGATTTGGGCAGATGTTACAAAATCGTGTGACAAAAATTACTTAGATGCACCCTAAGATTAAGGGACCACCCCATGTAACTGATAAAATTGCATCTTCGATATTAGACCAAAAGTGAGCATGTCAGAATTGAACATGTCCCAGAAAGAATTGGGAAGAAATAACAGTATTAATACACCCAGATTAAATCTGAATTATATATGTAAAGACTGACTGAGCTATATCCAGGTTTTTCTATTTGTTGTTTCATGTATTGTTTGATTTGACCAATTATGATGACAACAATGTTGGTGTGACTATGAAAACGATGATGATGATGAGTGTGTGGTGACTCACAGAAATACGATTTATTTTTATAACATACAAACTACTGTGGTAATTTAACATGTAATGCAGCAATAATTCCTCTAATCTTATTGAGCGAATAGTTTGTATTAATTTTCTATGTCTACACATGTAACAGTTTGGTCATCTAAAGTTTAAAAATAGGATGTAAGGCTGAGTGTGGTGGCTTATACCTGTAATCCCAGCACCTTGGGAGGCCAAAGCAGGTAGATCATTTGACGTCACCGGTTTGACACCAGCCTGGCCAACATGGTGAATCCCTGTCTTTACTAAAAATTCAGAAAAAGTTAGCCAGGGGTGGTGCTGGAAGTCTGTAAGCCCAGCTACTTGGGAGGCTAAGGCAGAATAATTGTTTGAACCCAGGAGGCGGAGGTTGCAGTGAACTGAGATCATGCCACCGCACTCCAGCCTGGGCAAGGAAGCGACATTCTGTCTCAAAAGAAAAAAAAAAATAGTATGTAAACTAGGAGAAAAATTTAGTCTAGAAAAATCAAGCACAAAAAAATTAAATTCTGATTTGGGGGACATTAACCTTTTAAAATTGAGTATAATTCTTTTTTGTGAATATGCCATTGCCCATGGTCTTGCCTTTATGTAGTCTTAAGGTTCCCAAACAGGATTTTACTAAAAAAATGTGGAGCTAGAACTGATACTTATGTAATTTGTGAATCTGATACAGTAAATCAATGTGTCTATTTATTGATTTGACATAAGGTGTATTACTGAAGCATGGAATAAAATTCTCCTGATGATATAAACAGTCCATCATTTCTCTATAGAGGAGAGTGAGTTAGCTCAAGTTCCTCAGAAATTGACCCTGAAATAAAGATTTGTATGCATGTGGGTGATTAAGAAGCTGTTCTCAAAGAAATTATTAAGGGAAGGATGATATGGGACAGGAAAATAGGGGACTACTGTGTCTCCAGAGGCCTCCCATGATGTTTGAAGTGTAAGTTAAACCTCAAAATTGTCTCATCCCAAGCAATGTAGGCAGGGCTTCCACGCTTCTGTACCTGTCAATCACTAGCTCAGACTCATTTCTCTAGGGAAAAAACATCTCAGGCAATTTTGTTCTCCATGCATGCAGTGAAGGAGGGGTCAGGAGGCCTTGGGTAATCTTTCAAAAATAACAAGTTACAGGTACAGGCTGCTGGAAGCAAAACCACATCAAAGTTTTGAGGATATACACAATGTTTCAAAGGAACCCAACAGTATCTGGACAGACTACCAACACTGTCAGCTCCACAAATATGTGTGGGAAGCTAAATCATGTTTTGTTTGTAAAACACAACAAAACACTGCAACAAAATTGTTCATGAAAGCCTAGATCATTCATATTTTGGGATTAAGAGCTCATGACATCAGCATGTATAGGAAGGATGGTCTTTCCCATAGGGAGGAATATTTAAAGAGCTAGTTGCCAATGTTTCTCTACTTCTGAAAAGATCTGGATAAGTCAGGAAAATAATTGCCTTTGTGATTATATATAATTGCTATTTCACTTTCTTTCTATTTCTCTTTTTCTTTCTCTCTCTCTCTTTCTCTTTTTCTTTCTTTCATTTTGCATAAGTCAATCTTCTCCAGATTAACTTGTTCTACCTTTGGGACTGTCAATAATTTAAATCAGAATACAGTCAAGTTTATCACGTGAGAAATTTGTCCTATAGTTTTGACATATCACTGAATTTCTTTTAATTTTACAAGTTAACATTCAAACGGAAAAATTGATTCCAAGTTTTTGGTTGGGGCCTGCTATAGTGTTCAAATACTAAAAACAGATACACATAACAAATGCTACCAGCAAACATCAATACACTCCCTGTTGTTAATTTTTGTATAATTGTGCATAAATGTAATTAAATAATTTAGTTATTTTACATTGACTAGAGCAAAATAAAATCAGCAAAAAATATACAAAACAAAATAAACAACAAATAAAAATAGTATGAGAATTTTAATGCATGTTGCCATAAAATAAGTTATGTTAAATTTTAAAATACACACTATAAATATTTTCTCCCATTCTGTGGGTTGGTCTGTTTACTCTGTTGATTATTTCTTTTGTTGTGTAGAACAGTTTAGTTTAATTAATCCATCTCTCTTTTTTTTTTTTTTTGCATTTCCTTTTGAGGACTTATTCATTAACCCTTAGCCTAAACCAATGTTCAGAAGAGTTTTTCATAGGATTTTAATAGTTTCAGGCCTTACATTTAAGTCTTTAATCCACCCTGAGTTAAGTTTTGTGTATAGTGAGAGATAGGGATCCCGTTCCTCTCTTCTACATATGGATATCCAATTATCCCAGCACCATTCACTGAATAGAGTGTCCTACAAAAGGCTAACATCCAGAACCTACAAGGATCTCAAACAACTCAACAAGAAATAAACCAAATAACTCCATTAAAATGTAGGCAAAAAATATGAAAAAACATTTTTCAAAGATATGCAAATGTCAAACAAATATGAAAAAGATGTTTAACATCACTAATAATCAGAGAAATGCAAATGAAAATCACCATGAGATATCATCTTATAGCAGACAAAATGGCTATTCTT
This sequence comes from Macaca nemestrina, assembly GCF_043159975.1. Lineage (NCBI taxonomy): Eukaryota > Metazoa > Chordata > Mammalia > Primates > Cercopithecidae > Macaca > Macaca nemestrina. The sequence goes on along the minus strand of NC_092132.1, from coordinate 95,956,961 downwards.
AAAAAGTTAAAAACAACAACAGATATTGGCAAGGATGTGGAGAAAAGGGAACAATTATTCACAGATGGTGGGAACGTAAATACTTACAACCTCTGTAGAAAACAGAATGGAGATTTCTCAGAGAACTAAAAGAGAACTCTCCTTTGACCCAGCGATCCCACCACTGGGTATCTACCCAAAAGAAATATAAATTATTACACAAAAAAAGACACCTGCATTGTGTGTGTATCACAGCATTATTCACAATAGCAAAGTCATGGAGTCAATCTAAGTGTCCCACGACAATGATTGGAAAAGAATGTGTGGTGTATATATGCTATGGAATATCACACAGCCATGAAAAAAAAAATGAAATCATGTCTCTTGCATTAATATGAATGAAGCTGGAGGGCATTATGCTTCTTATTAAAATGACTCGGAAACAGAAAATGAAAAACCACATATTCTCACTTATAAGTGGGAGCTAAACAAGGGGTACACATGAACATACAGAGTAGAATAATGGACCCTGAGGATTCCAAATGGTGGGAGGACTGCAGGTGTGAGGGATAAAATACCACCTATTGGGTGCAGAGTGCACTATCCAGGTGATGGGTACACTAAGAGCTCAGATTTCACTACTACGTAACATACCCATGTAACACAACTGCACTTGTATTCCTAAATCCATAAAAATAAGCAATTTAATTTTTAAAAATACGCATATGAAAATTTTTAGTTTCAATTTTGTCCTGTTTAAAAACTTTACACTTTCTGGTTCTAGCTATGCTGGCGTTAACTCTCCCTCTAAACACTGGAGCCCTAGATAAAACAGATGACATCACTGTTTGCGGGCACCAAACAGCAAGTGGCACAGGGTCGTCATGCGTGGAACTGTGAAAAGAAGTGAGGTTACCCAGACAGCCTGCTGCTCTCAGGGGGCACGTTCCTCTGGGCCTCTGCGCAGGGATAGGATCCCACCCAGAGAGGCCAGATGCCTGGTCCTGAAAGTGGCGGAGGTGCAGTCAGGAAAAAGGGGGTGGAAGCAAAGTGAGTGGCAGAGTAACAAAGGGAGGGAACCCTGCGAGGAAAGAAGCCCACAAATCTGCATGAAGGATCCCTAAAATTTGCCCTGTTACACAAAGTCCCACATGAGCAGAGTGAACATCATGTGACAAGGCGACAAAAGGCCTAGGAACTATAATGACACTGTGAGCTCACGCAGACTGGAAGAGGGTTGCGTTCTGATTATGCGGTGAGGTTAAGACTCCTTCCTTGTTCAACTCTGCGCTTTAGGGACAGACTCCGGAACGTTATTAGTGGAGCTAACCTTTTCCTCCCCAGGCCGAATTGAAAAATAAGCCTTGGACGACTTTGGTTTAAATTAGTATGACTTTCTTAAAAAGAATCCAGTGATCCAAACTCCGAGTTACCAATAATTTTCAATCTATAAGAGGTTTATGGTTATTATTTTATCTTTCTTAATATTCGCATTTTCTTTATTTCTTTTGTTTTGTTTTATTCTTGAGACAGGGTCTTGCTCCGTTGCTCAGGCTGGAGTGCAGTGGATGCTCATTGCAGCCTTGAACTCCTGGGCTCGAACCACCCTCCCACCCTGGCCTCCCAAAGTGGGGGGATTACAGGCGTGAGCCAACAAGCCCAGCCAGTATTCCCATTTCCCCATTTAACATTATCCTGCTCTGCAGCCGGATCTCATTCTGCGTTTCTCCTGACATTTTTAGTAGAAGGATACCTTTTATCTTTGCTGCTATTTAATCTATTACTCACCTTGTTTGTCAACAAATTACAGAGTAAAATAGAGGTTTTCCTTACTGGAGCCACATTAACTTATATTAATAAATGATATGTTGTTATTATGAATACTTATTTTGATAAAAGTCAATGAATTTGATTATTTTTAGAAAAGTCTCTATCAAAAATACTTCCTTTCCATTATAGTTCACAACAGACATGAATCTCAGCATGATGTATGAATTCTTGCTTTACTACTAGAAAGTGCTGACATAATCACCATACACATTGTGTCATTCCTTTTTTCATTACCTGTGAAACAATATAATTATTAAAAATACGGTGTTTGCCTATGCATAACATTTCCCGAGTGAGAGATAAATGTCTAGAATTCTGCCATGGTACAGTTAAGTTTCATCTGGAATATTATCATGTTTATTGGGTATAATGTGAGCAGGGCTGGCTGTGTATAAAAATCAAGGCCATGCATTTTTCTACAAATTTAATTAATTGCACAAAAGCTTAGTTCTCTATTTCAAAATATAGATGAAAAGAAATTGCAATCTCCCATTCTAAAAATCATCTTAAAGATCTTTTTGAACAAAAATATCTAACACATTTTTTTTTTTTTTTTTTTAAAGAGCAGAAGCCGGGAGCGGTAACTCACACCTGTAATCCCAGCACTTTAGAAGGCTGAGGCAGATGGATCACAAGGTCAGGAGATTGAGACCATCCTGGCTAATACGGGGGAACCCCTTATCTACCAAAAGAAAACAAAAAACAAAAAACAAAAAAACCCACAAAAAGTTAGCTGGGTGTGGTGATGCATGCATGTAGTCCCAGCTACTCATGAGACTGAGGCAGGAGAATCATTTGATTCCGGGAGGTGGAGGGTGCAGTTAGCCGACATTGGACACTGCACTCCAGCCTGGGCGACAGGAGACTCCATCCCAAAACTAATAATAATAGTAATAAAACAAATAAACAAAAGAACAAAAAATGTAACTGTTCGTCTTAATGAATCATCACCCCATGAAACCAGCATCTAGTCTAAGAAATTGGGTAGCATTCAGTCAATTATGGTCCCTGTCACAGTACCTTTTCTCCTCCCTTAGAGATTACCTACCAGTATAATTTATAAAACTCTAGTCTACTAGTTTTAGGCTTCATAGAAATGGGAATGTATACCATACAGTCTTTTGTTTCTGTCTTATTTTATTCAATATTGTGTTTCTTGAAATTCATACCCATTGTATGTATAGCTGAGGTTCATTTACATTGCTGTATAGCATTCAGTTGTATAATTTTACCACAATTTACTGAAACTGTATGCAGTTGATAAACATTTGGATTATTTTAAGGTTCAGATTTTACAAAAAATGTCAATAGCAATATTGTAAGCTATGTTGGTTGGTGAATTTATATGTGCTTTTTTCTTGGGTATAACTAGAAGAGAGGTTATTGGATCAGTTGCTATGTGTAAATTCTACCTTAGGCTAGGTTGTTCCTTCCTTCCTTCCTTCCTTCCTTCCTTCCTTCCTTCCTTCCTTCCTTCCTTCCTTCCTTCCTTCCTTCCTTCCTTCTTTCTTTCCTTCTTTTTTTGACAGATTCTTGCTCTGTTGCCCAAGCTGGAGTGCAGTGGCACCATCTCGGCTCACTGTAGTCTCCCAGCTCAAGCAATTCCCATGCCTCAACCTCCCAAGTAACTGGGATTACAGGCATGCACCACCACACCCAGTTAATTTATTTTGATTTATTTTTTCTTTTGTAGAGATGAGTTTTTGCCATGTTGGCCAGGCTGGTCTCAAATTCCTGGCCTCAAGTGATCCACTGTCCTCGGCCTCCCAAAGTGCTGGGATTAAAGGCATGAACCACTGTGTCTGTCCTGGTTGTACTGATTTATATTTCTACTGGTAGGACATAAGTATTTCAAATTAATGAACAGCCTTTCCTAGTCTTGTTAATTGATTTATTCATTTTAAGGAATATAGCATTATACCCAATTGTAGGTTTAATTGATATTTTCATGATTAGTAAAGAGTTTGAGAAATTTTAAAGTTCTTACTATTAATTCATTCCTATGTTCCTTTACTTTTAGTACTGTTTATGTCTAATTTAAAATAAAGCAATTCTAACTTATGATCATGAAATTCTTTCACTGTATTATCTTCTGGAAACTTTATCATTTTTCATTTCAAAATTAGATCTTCAATCCACTGTAATTTAATTCTTTGTATGCTGTGGGTGGGGGTGATTTCATTTCTTTTCAAAAAGGTATACTATTGATACCACACTTTTATGAAGGCCAACCGTTGCCACACTTCTCTGTACAGCTTCCGCTGTTGGAAGGTTAAGTGTTCACCTATGTGTATTTCTGTTTTTGGACTCTCTGTCTCATTGTTCTATATTTTTAAATCTTCCCACCAATACTGTATCATATAGAATTCCACAGTTTTCTAATAAAGTCTTGATATGTAGAAAACTAGAAAGCAATCCTCTAAACTTATCTTTACTCTTAATGGCATTGAGATGAACAGAATAAGGGTCTCCACCAAACATGTCCAAGTCCTCACTTCCATAATTTGTAACTATGTTATTTTATATAACAAAATGAGACTTTCTGGGTGTGACTGAATTAAGTTTCTGAGAAAGAATTATCTGGGTTGGCACAATGTAATCATGGCGATCCTTACAAGAGAGAGGCAAGAGAGTCAGGTCAGAAAAGAACACGTGACAGTGGAAGAAGACATTGGAGTGATGTGGGGCCATGAGCCAAGGAGTGTGGGCAACCTCTAGATTTTGGAAAAGACAAAGAATGCATTCTCCCTTTGTGCCTCTGGACAGAAGACAACTATGGTAACACCACGATTTTACAGCTTCTTACTTCCAGAAGGGTAAGTGAATAAACTCATATCATTTTATTCTGTTATATGTGTTAATTTGTTACAGTGGCAATAGGAAACTAATACACATCTTTGCTTTTATTATAACATTTTTATACATTTATAAATTTGAAATTGTATTGTCAAATTCCAAAAAACTTTTGTGGGGAACTGTTAGAATTTTGGCGAAGATTGCATTAACTCTGCAAACACAGTTTGAAAAAAATTAGGTATTGAAATTTCTAGTCTATAAACATGGTATTACCAACAAATTATTTTGTATTTTTTTAAAGTTCTCCCAGATTGAGTGTATTTTATTAGTTTTTTTATCACTGGTAACTAATTCTGCAAGTTTTAATTTGTCTGACATTGTGATTATTTAATCTTCATTGTTACATAATATTTCCCTGTTCTAAATTCTAGTTTGTCCTACTCTTCCTTTAGTACTTTGAAATATGCTTTTATTCTCTTCTGGCTTACATTATTATTTTTGAAAATCCAACAATTAGCCTAATTTTTCCTTTTGAACATAACTTTTATTTCCTCCTGCCTTTCTTGACAACTCCTCTAATTTCTTTTTTTTTCTTAGCAATTTAACTATGAGGTGCCTAGGTGTGATTCTCTGAATACAGTCTACTGTGGTTCAGATGCCTTCCTAAATTTGTTGTTTGATAGTTTTCATTCATTTTGAAAGGTTCTCCTCCTTTATTTCCTTAATATATATTTTTGCCTTATTATTTCTCCGTATTTTTCTAGAACTCCAAATGCATACACAGACACACACACATATAATATGTGTATATTTATGTATAATGCATATATGTGTATGTATACATCATGCTTATGATTCTGTTCCCCTATACTCTATTTCTTTTCTATGCCTTTCTCCGTTTTCTGGCTTTTTGTTTTGTCTTGAAACAGTTGTTTTTATAGATATTCAGCCATTTATTTCTTTCTAGTTCTCTTCTTTGAAAGGACATCTATAACTAAGTTAAAGAGAATTTAGCCTATAGATATTTCATGTCAAATTTTTCTCAAGTTTTCCAAGCTCTGTAACTCAGCTTATTCTTCATCCAGAATGAACTAATATTTTAAATTTTATTAAAAATAATTTATTACCTCTTCAACATCATTTTCCAGAGTAATACAAGTCATACAAGTAATATGAGCTTTAATTTTAAGGTAAATATTTTTTAAAATGTTACGAAGAGTAGAAATGCAAGCTTCATGTATATTTAAGCATGACTGAGAGTACCACTGAAAAGTCTGTGAGAATAGGAGAAACACCTATTATTGCCAACTCAGTAAATAGCTCTTGAAGAGGCATTGTTTTCTAATTCTGAATACATCATGGAATATTTTAACAATGATCCTATTGGAAATTACTGACTAATTTTGGGAGCAGTTGAGTACATATGCAGTTATAGGGCTCACTATATACACCTTACTTTGAAATATAGCTTTGGAAAATGTTGTAAGATTACAGTAGATTGAACACAAAGAGGATCAGGATTTATTAAAGAAAAAATTTAAAAACCCCAAAACAACAAATATATTACTGTCTCAAGAATATCAGCCTTTTTTAAATTTAAAATATAAAATTTAATTTAATTTAAGGAAATAAGGTGATTCTGAAAAAGTTTTGTAAGAAGGAAATGACAATATTTTCTATTTTGCAGAAATTGTTTTACTATAACTTATCAATGGTACAAACATACCTTTTTGCCACCACAGAATGATATTTGCTGGAGAGCATTTCACTTGCAATATACACCTTCATCTAGTTTTAAAAGGGAAAACTTTGGAACGTTTAAATGTATTTAAATAAGACTAGTGGAGCTTGATTTATCTCAGCTGCTGTTAATTGGTAGACATGTCTCTGAAAAGTAAACTATACAAAAGTGTAGACAGTGAATATAATCCAATTATTTGTAGAAAGCATATACTGAAACTTATTAATTTCCAGTAGAATTGTCTTTTATCAAACATGGCCTCGCACTTTACCATAATAAACATACTATTCATATTATCTGCCATCTTTGGGTGGTAGTGAATGGGGCAGGATATAACGAAGAGATCATGTTTTACAAGTTTAAAGATTTTTCATTTCCAGAGAGTGCATGATGCATATATGATCCAGGTTGTATGACAGCTTACATTCAGATGTGTAGTTGATGTCTCCAACAAGGGAAAAGTTATTTTTCTAAAATTATGAGAACCAGATGTGTGAGGCAACCTGACAATAAGCCTTGGTGATATCCTTCAGTATGACACTACGAACTCATATTTTTCTTCTGATATTCAAAACAGGCAAACCCATTCATGCAGCAATTAGCATATTGTTCAATAAATAGTGATATTCTCAGACCTTTATTGTCTTGATTGCTGAAGAAAAATGCTCTAGGGATAATATATTGTAAAGTTTTACTCAATTTGAATAAAAGATATGATGTAAAATTTAATATGTTTAATATTCCAGGCATCTCGGGGGTAACATCACACCCCGGGGCCTGTCGTGGGGTAGGGGACTGTTCTTAGCAACTGATTTTCTAAGGTCTTCATTGCCTATTTACAATGGCAAGAGACTGTCAGTGTCTGCTATCTGTGATGATCCTGTAGAGGCTTTTCAGATAAATTATGTTTGCTTTTTTAAAGAGTATTTTTATGCTCTGACTCCTACAACTGTCCTGGAGAAACTGGTTAGGTCCCATTCTGAGGCCAGAGGAGCCCAGCACCTTCTAAGTGTGCATTGTCCTGACCATATTAGCCACCCATTCATCCTGCAGGCCCAGGGCCAGCCCTCCAAGCCAAGTCCTGATTAAACATAGTTGTAATGTTGCCTGCAATCAACCATAGCACAAAAAGTGTCAGAAAAGGAAGAGGAAGCTGTCAGGAATTGGCTTTCAGCAACGGATTTGTATAGCTAGAGCCAAGTATTTTATTATTCAAGTAAAAGAGAAAGCCACCACCTACCCTTGGACCATTCATCTAAGACCTGCATTGGAAAATGAATGAAGATTTATGAATTTTCTACTTTATTTTCCCCAAGCTCCACTTTGAAAAATATTGTAAAGGTATTATATGTAAGATTCACTAGAATTAGAGTAGAACAAAAAAGTGGATCATCTATGAAATTCTCAAGTATTGTCCTATTTTTAGATGCTGTAACACTAGTTCTCCAGCTGATTTATCTTAAACAATCACCTTTTATAAAGCACCTCCAATATGAATGTTCTTATAAAAAGAACAAAAGACCGTAAGAATACAAAATCAATAAATGAGATTTGTTGAAGAAGTAGATAAAGGCCTTGTTATCTTTAAATATCTATTGAGTATCCCTTCTGTACTATATACAAAAAGCACAGTATCTGCTCCTTAAAAGCTTACATATTAAGTCATTCATTTTTTGCCAACATCCTGTGAAGTTTATTTAGCCTAAAAATATCAAATTCTATAAGTATGTTAAACAAAATTATCATTCATGTTATTGGCTTTGAGGTGGTCTGAATGTTCATCCCCAAATTTATATGTTGAAACTTAATGGCCAATGTGATATCATTGAGTGAATTGATTTTGTCTGTGCAACAGGCAGGAGGAAACTGTAGTGTGATTACAGACAACATCATCACATTCTGTACTGTTTAGGATAGGGTCATAGGACTTGATTGACTGAAATAATTTGCCCTCATCCAAATCATCTTTTCCTTGAATTTGCAGGCTGAACATCTTGGAATTTATCATTGTAACAGAATGGGTGCATTTACATGGTGGCAACGTTGCTGTCACTTTGCAAGCTCGAACCGGAAAAGGCAGTCTTGCACAGGATCACTGTTTACCCCAGGTGTATATTTTGAGTAGCTTCTACAACATGAATAGTGGTTTCTGACTTTTGAAAACATATTGAAGAATATTAATTACCGTGTAATAAAGTTACTTTATTAATATAATCTGAATCAAAATCATCAATCAAAAAATATATCATGAATAAAAATCATGAATCAAAAAATCAAATGTAAAGTTTGTATCTTTTAGAGGACACAACAGAGGAGTCCTTTACAGACATTGGCACTTGTGGAGATATGCACCTGGCCATGCTCCCGAAGACCCCAGGGGAGTCCTCTTGGATATCAGGACTCCTTTAGGAGGACTCCAGTGGAAGAATCTGAGAGTCTCTGTTGAGTTGATTTCTGCATTCTTTCATCTCCCTTAAATTTCCTGTAACTGAAAGTGACTGAGGCAGATATCAATGAATTTGAGATTTATTTTATTAAGGTTGAGGACACAATTAGGAAAAAGAAATTTGAGTCCAGAGGTATCTATGGCCTGTGTCTTTCCCCAGAGAGGGTTTCTGGGGACTTCAATATTTAAAGGAGAAAGAGCAAGCAGGAGGGGAAAAAAAAACAAAAAAAAACAAAAAAAAAAAAAAAAGAGGGAGGGTAGGCACTGAGGCAAATGGTTACTTGTTTGAGGCTCTCATTAGCACTCAGTAAATCTACAGTTTACATTAGATAAAATAAGCATGTGAAATTACAGCTATATGTTTGGGAACAGAATGTGTGACTCAGTTCCCAAGTTTAACTTTCCCTTTGGGATAGTGAGTTTGGGGTCCTGAGATTCTATTTTTCCTTCACACTCCTTTATGAGGATCCTCTTATCACAATTTGCCAAACCCAACTTTTAGCACACTACCATGTTTCTCAGGACATAATAAAAAAAGACATGATAAAATGAATTCATAGTCAAGTTCTAGAGATAACATTTGTATAAAGCATAATACAGAAGAATAAAAAACAAAATGTCACACGTTCCCAGTATATTTTTATTTGTAAACAAATATTCTGATGTAATTTTTGCAGCTTGTACCTTCCAAGGATTATTCAAATCACATCACAAATGCAACTGATCTTGATTTCTGAGAGTGTAAAAAAGATATATATTATATATATTTTATATATATTATATATTTTATATATATTATATATTTTTAATATATATTATATATTATATATTATATATATTTTATATATATTATATATATTTTATATATAATATATATATTTATATATATTATATATTTTATATATATTATATATATTTTATATATATTATATATATTTTATATATGTATATAAAGTGAGTGTAAGAAAGATGCATTTCTGTAATGACTCCATGATAATAAAAGCTGTATTAATTTCTATTGGATCATAATAGCCATATAACTTTCTTGGAGCATCAGTTGTATTTTTTAATACTACATAAAATTATTAATGTACTTATCATTATTCAATGTTAAATGTAAGGACACTGAAGAACAGAGAAGTTAAGCTACTTCTGGGAACTCACCAGTCTTGAGTTTTTGTGTTGCAGAGTAAATATTTGGATACTGTTGTGTCTGATTCTGGAGGCTTGCTTTTAACCAGGAAGAAATAACTATAGTTATCTAGAATAATAGACAAGGTTTTAATGACAATTTGAGAACTGTTATGGTGCAAATAATTAAACTTTGATCTTCATACTAAAGAAGCAATCTCTTTAATTTCAACAGAAGCTGTGTATGTAGGAGCGGAGGGTTAGATTAACCAGTCTACCATTGAATATTTAAATCCTGTTGAGGGTAATTTTCTTATCCTGTGTGGAGAGATAAATATAAATATAACTGATCATTACACACTTTTGGAGGAGATTTGAAATCCACAATTATGTATGCTCTGAATACGTGTGAGATCCTATAACTTCCATGTAAGACAAGGAGTTTGCCCTGATTCCCTTGGTCAGATTTGGAAATCAGCTGAACCTCTGGCAGCTAAATGTTTATTTTATCTGCTAGAGTGGCAGCCACTCCGAAAAAGTCAAATTTATTTGTTTTTGTTTTTGCACATCCGTTCTAGAGTCAATGTTATTCCTTCTAAAGACAAGATGTTTGAAGAGAAATGTAGCTCTATTTAAAGATGGGGAAAATTGTTCTAACAGGTTTATTTTCTATTAGTTTTCTCATCTGCTGCCTCTTTTGTTATCAGAATAAAAGGTGAACTAGATATAATAATGAAAGTATTATTAACTGAATAAGAAAGAGGGTGTATTTTATAGACTGTCACGTCTAAATTAGAGAAAATTAGAAATTTCTATCTTTTAGGAATTGTGTAGATTGGAAACAAAAAATAAGATATAAAAAAGGAGGATTTTTTCAGGATTGGACTAAAGAAAATGTGTTTTGGTGCTTCTGAAAATAATAAAAAGGACACTCTAGAGTTTGAAAATTACTATGAATAAATAGAAAAGAAAGTGTGAGGGCGGCTGTCCAGGAAAACACAAGACATCAAAGAATAGTGAAAGTTCTAGAGATAACTTATTTGTATGAAAGCATAATATAGAGGAATAAAAAACAAAATGTTGGGTCGGGCGCGGTGGCTCACGCCTGTAATCCCAGCATTTTGGGAGGCAGAGGCGGGCGGATCATGAGGTCGGGAGAGCGAGACCATCCTGGCTAACATGGTCAAACCCCGTTTCTACTAAAAATACAAAAAATTAGCCGGGCGATGTGGCGGCGCCTGTAATCCCATCAACTGGGAGGCTGAGGCAGGAGAATGGCGTGAACCCGGGAGGCGGAGCTTGCAGTGAACCGAAATCCCGCCACCGCACTCCAGCCTGGGCGACAGAGCGAGACTCCGTCTCAAAAAAAAAAAAAAAAAAAGGTCGCACATTCCCAATATATTTTTTTATTTGTAACAAATGTTCTGATGTAATTTCGGCAGCCTGTAACCTTCCAAGGATCATTCAAATCACATCGTAAATGCGACTGACCTTGATTTCTCAGAGTGTAAAAAAGATGTATGATATATATATCATAAATTGTTGCTCTCAACAATGCCATTTATTCGAAGGTGAAATAGCTGTCTCTAAGCACCCTGTTTGTGTATGTGTCTGTGTATGATTCATTGGAAGTTTCACTTATGAATGAAATGGTGTGGATGATAAGGTACACAGTCATTTGATCAACAAAGATCAAGGGTCTACGTCTTTTAGCACTCATCTCCTTTGGGCCTTACTGTAAATAAATCTTGGACTCTGTCCTTTTCAGTTATTCTCCTTAAAGCCATTTATGTTGCAACTTCTTCTATCTACAAATTTGCAGTGTGTGTGATAAAGATAACGCCAGTACAGGCACTAGCACTGCTGCTGTAAGCCCTAAGGGACAACTCAATCTCCAGGAAAGAAGTGTGTCTGAAGCTCTGAAGCCACAGAAGAGTTCTATTAAAATTTTGTTCATTTGTCCTCCTTAGCTGGCCTAATGAAAAACCGCCTTAACTGTTAATACTGTTTTTTGTATGTATTTGAAGGTTATTAAATGATTATTGTCATTTAACATTTGAACTCTCACAGTTTTTAAGAGATTTTTACGAAAGAAATTTGGTCTTTATTTCAAAACAACTCATTAAACAAAATTACCAATAATAAAAAAAAAGTTCATTTATGTTATATAATCAGATTTTAAGGTATCAAAATTATGTATTAAATGTAAAAGTTTAGTCATCTTTTTTTCTCTCTTTATATTTTTCCTTTTTAAAAATAAAATCTCTCTCAAAACTAACCAAATAAATAATTCCCTAAATACTTTTTTGTCATAACAATCACTATGTTTGTCACAGTCTACATTTATCTCAGTTAAAAACACTGAAATATTTTTATAAATAAACCAAACAATGCTTTTCAACATCTCCTATTTACAAATTACTTAGATAGGCATTGTAAGGGATGTGTTGTTTAAAATATGATGTCCGTCCTTCACGTAGTCTCGTAATCTAGTGGGAGAAATAAAAGATATACACATAAGAAAAGACTAAAATTCAACCCATAAACTATAAAAGATAAATTAACTGTGCGGAAAGTTGAAATGTGTTCTCTGAAAACATCCTTTATTTTTATCATGTACCTTCAGTTTTACTGCCCACTGTTCTTTATCACCTAATTTGTGTACATTTATAGTTGTCATTTCCACTCTCACTCTTCTCACATCAAATCCATCCAACATTTCAGAGCAGAAGAATTTTCCATTAAGAATATTTTCATTGTAGACTTTTGCAGCTGAAAGTTGTCTTAGCAATCTAATTTAAGAACTGTGTCTCGCACATCTTTTTACTTACTACAGCACTTAAACTATACATTTTCACAGGGTAAAAACAAATATTTTCATTTGTTAAATTGGGTGGCTGGGATAAAAGAACCTTGTCAACGTTTTTCTATGATTTCCTATTGTTTTCATGATTTGCTCAAAATTACTGAAATTGAAGTTTAGGCCAGTTATTATCTTTACACAAGTTATTTACCTCAAATGACTCCACCAAGAAACACTTGGCCATTTCAACCAATCCATTATCTTCATTGTTCTTTGAAGACTTTATTTTTTAAAATTTGGTGTTCTCCACCCTGTGCTGTGCCTATCATAAGCTCACCTGTCCTTTAACAGAAAAAACAGGGGCTGTTGCTTGTAAAGGGTCGTCGAACTAATGCTTTCTGTGAAGCGTGGAGGGGATTACCTTGTATATATTAATTTGGTACAAACATTATGTACCATTTTATTGTTCATTTGATTTGTACTAATTATTATTAGTTGCCTTATTACGTGCAAAAGTTTCTGAATATAGCAAGAAATAAAATAGCTATGACATTTTACAGATGTTACATTTTAATGGGAAACACATTGAACAAACAACCACATGAAAAATCGGTAATAATTTTTACTTTTCTTTTGTTAACTTCTATTTTAAGTTCTGGGGTACACATGCAAGTTTGTTACATAGGTAAATTATGTCATGGGGGTTTGTTGTGCAGATTATTTCATCACCCAAATATTAAGCCTAGTATCCATTAATTGTTTTTTCCAGATCCTCTCTCTCCTCCATCCTTTACCCTCTTAAAGGCCTCAGTGTCTGTTATTCCCCTCTATGTATGCATCCATATGTTCTCACCATTTAGCTCCCACTTTTAAATGAGAACATACGGTATTTGGTTTACTGTTCCTGTGTTACTTTGCTAAGGATAATGACCTCCAGCTTCATCCATGCTCCTGCAAAGGACATGATCTCATTCTTTTTTATGGCTGCACAGTATTCCATGGTGTATATGTGCTGTATTTTCTCTATTCCATCTACAATTGATGGGCATTTAGGTTGATTCCATGTCTTTGCTAACTGTTTTTACTTTTCCTTCTTCTTCTACTACTTTTTCTACTACTTTTTTTTCTAGTACTTTTTCTACTACTTTACTTCTTCTTCTTCTACTTTTCCTTCCTCTTTTAATAATTGATGTCTATAAAATAATAACTCATTATTTTAATTTGGATTTCTCTAATTCTAGTAAAATAGACTTTTTAAGTTGATAATTGACTTTTTGATTTTTGTAAACTAATAGGAATTGATATCTTCTTTTGTAATTTTTACTTCTAAGGTTAGAAAATCCTCCTTCCAATGCCTAGATAAATATTTATTGCAACTTTTTCATAATTTGAAGTGGGGGAGTTAATTGTGATTGTTTAGTATTACAAAAATTAAAATAATGGGTCTGAGGTAAGGTTTTAAATACATACACACTGTGTGGTGTGTGTGGTCTGAGTTAAGGTTTTAAATACACACACAAACAAACACATATATACATATATAAATTCTTTCATTACTAACCTATAATCCTAACAGAAGACTTTTAAAATAAATGTTTATTGTAGAACAGTTTTAGATTGACAGAAAAAAATTTAGACAGTACAGAGTGGTCATATATCCCATGTCATTTCCTTCATTAGTAACATCTTACATCTGTTATATGTATGTACATCTGTTATAATTAATGAATCATTGTTGATGCATTATTCTTAACTAATGCCTATTTTTATTCTGGTTTACCTAGTTTCCAACCTGGCTTTTCTTTTCTTCACCAGGATCCCGTCCAGGAGAGCAGGTTACATTTCCTCCTGTCTCTTAGGCTCCTCTTGGCTGCTACAATTTTTCAGGCTTTCTTTGTTTCTGATGACCCTAATGGTCTTGAGGGGACTGGGCAGGCATTTTACAGAATGTTCCTCAATTTATATTTGCCTGATGTTTTTCTCATGGTTAGATTGCATTTATGGGTTTGGAAAAGGAAGACTATAAACAACATTTTCATCACATTATTTACATGATCTTCTCCCTTGACATAGAATGTTGAGAAAGGAGAGAAACTTTTTATCTGAGGAGTGTGAGCCCCTTTAAATTATTAGGCCCAGACAGGCATTGAAATGTGGCAGCAGTCACATCTCACTTCCCTTTGAACTAAGTATTAACCTTTTGAGGCCGCTTGCTTTGAGGGCTCTAGACTGATTGACACCAAGCAGTCATAAAATTAACCCAACAGTGGCATATGCTGAACATCATAACTCACACCGTGTAGTGAGTGACATACAGCCAACCACTAATCAATGCCATTTCTGTAAACCAGTGAGAATTCCTGACAAACAACTTTGTGCAGCTCACTGCTTGTTCCCTGATGCCTGTGAAAACCTGCTTGTAACCAAACGCCACAGGGAACGCTTTTGTTCATTCTGATTTGCATTTACTAATTTGCTAAAAGTCTGTTTTTATAATATCCTTTAAATCAGAACTGTTATAAACTCTAAGTAGACTGTTCGTCACTCGTCTGAATTTATGAGGAGCCTATACATGGGCTGGTTACAATATTGATGACATATGCTCAAAGTGGACTTTCAAAATAATAGGTGTTATGAAGTTGCCAGTCTCTAAACATGGAATGGGCCAGGTCATGACACTATATCCCAGCCACAAGGAACAGCTTTTGGTTGACATATGCAAGATACTGTTACCTAAATTGCATTCAGCACCCATGACCAGTCTTTCTTGCTATATATGTGTTTTTTTTGTTTGTTTTTTTTTTTTGCTGAACAATCTTAGGTGTATCTTCCTATCAGAGAAAAAATTACTAAGTAACTTCTATAAGATATCTTTATTTCTATAAGAGATTTTCAGCTTTCAGAAAAAAATGAAATATTAAAATGAGCTATTTTTAAATGAAGTTGTTGTTAATAATAATTTAAAGGGACTAAGTTCACCAACCACCTGTCATTCATTCCTTGGAGCCCTAGCGACTTGCCATTACCTGCCCTTCACTGTAAGAGATGGGGTCAGAAACCTAGAATACAATGGATAAGAGATTAAGGTGGGCTGTGTGCTCTGAACAGCAGGGCCATCGCATTGTTGCAACTTTGCTTGTGGGAAGTAGGGAGAGGGAAGCCTGAAGAGAGGAAAGTGCACTTGAAGGAGGGCTTGCACAGAAATTGCCTAAGATTGTTCAACAAGTAAAAGATAGCAAGAAGGCCTGGTCATGGGTACTGAATGCAATTCAGGTAATAGTAACTTGCATATGTCAACCAGAAGATGTTCTTATGGCTGGGATGTAGTTTCATGACCTGGCCCATTCCATATTAAGTTGGTGTGGGTTCACCATTTTTTCTTTCAATTCTAAGAAATTTAGATTATTAGATTACAAGTGATAGAAAACAATGTTTCAAGGCAGGAGAATTATAGGAATTAGAAAAATAATGCCAGCGATTCTTTAAAAAGTTCAACAGGAAGAGGTAGCAACAGCCACGGTACCTGTCAGGAAGCAGTGGCACTGGGATAGACAGTGATGGCACGACAAAGAGGAGGAGACAGAGCCCACAGGAAATCAAGGGAGTGAAGTGGGCAGGCCTGGTAACTGCAGTAATGTGAGGATTACTGTTTCCAGTTTGAGCAACACCCACTTTTTACCCTGTGATGCACATACACACACGCTAATATATATACACATATATGCACGCACGCATATAACGTATCATTATATACTATAATTATATGTATGTGTAATATATTATATATGTATTATATATGTATACATTATATATGTATTATATATGTATATTGGTTCACTGTTCCTGACTCCTGTAGCCCTGGTTATAATGTTGGGGCACTTTAGGCCTCAGAAAATAGAACCCCTCTCTCTAACCTTCTCTTACCCTCCTTTCACCTACCCAAGGCAATTGCCATCTGACTGTGGGTCCTAAGACCCTCATTTCAGAGGGGATTCTGTCCCATACTCTGAAGGGAGGCATAATTCACAGACAGGCCAAGAAGAATCTGGACAGGCCTTGCTAGGTTTAGAACATACTCTTTCAGGCCAGGTGGGGTGGCTCATGCCCGTAATTCCACCACTTTGGGAGGCCGAGGCAGACAGATCACCTGAGGTCAGGAATTCAAGACCAGCCTGGCCAACATGGTGAAACCCCATCTCTACTAAAAATACAAAAATTAGCTGGGCGTGGTAGCGCATGCCTGTAATCCCTGTTACTCAGGAGGCTGAGGCAAGAGAATTGCTTGAACCTGGGGGGTGGAGGTTGCAGTGAGCTGAGATTGTGCCACTGCACTCCAGCCTCGGTGAAGAGTGAGACTCTATCTCAAAAAAATAAATAAATAAAAACACATACCCTTTCTGTCCAAATCACGCTTCACACTTCTACACAGTTACTAATCATGCCTATCCAGTAAGTCTCCATAAAATGCAAAAGAGGACAGGGTTTGGTACAGTGTGCCCAAGGAGGGTGTATTAGTTCATTTTCACGCTGCTGATAAAGACATACCTGAGACTTGGAAGAAGAGGTTTTTTTTGTTTGTTTGTTTGTTTTTTTTTTTTTTTTTTTTTGAGACAGAGTCTCGCTCTGTCGCCCAGGCTGGAGTGCAGTGGCGCGATCTCGGCTCACTGCAAGCTCCGCCTCCCGGGTTCACGCCATTCTCCTGCCTCAGCCTCCCGAGTAGCTGGGACTACAGGCGCCCACAACCGCGCCCGGCTAATTTTTTGTATTTTTAGTAGAGACGGGGTTTCACCGTGGTCTCGATCTCCTGACCTTGTGATCCGCCCGCCTCGGCCTCCCAAAGTGCTGGGATTACAGGCGTGAGCCACCGCGCCCGGCAGAAGAAGAGGTTTAATGGACATACCATTTAATGCCTCCACATGACTGGGGAGGCATCACAATCATGGTGGAAGGCAAGGAGGAGCAAGTCACCTATTACATGGATGGCAGCAGGCAAAGAGAGAGTGCCTGTGCAGGGGAACCTTTATTTATAAAACCATCAAATCTCATGAGACTTGTTCACTATCATGAGAACAGCATGGGAAAGATTTGCTTCCATGATTCAATTACCTTCCAGTGGGTCCCTCCCACAACACATGGGAATTCAAGATGAAATCTGAGTGGGGACAGAGCAAATCATATCAGAGGGCATGGAGACCCTGCACCCCTTCCCCCATAACTCACCCTACTTTTTCTGTATCCTCTGTAACATCTTTTATAATAAACCAGTAAACTTGTTTCCCTGAGTTCTGTGAGCTGTTCCAGCAAATTATTTGAACCCAAAGTTGGATTCAAGGGAACCCCAACTTGAAGTCGGTCAGCTCTGGAGGCCTGGATTTGTGATTTGTGTCTGAAGTGGGGACAGTCTTGGGGACTGAGCCCTCACCCTGTGGGATCTCATGCTATCTCTAACTAGATAATATAGGAATTAAGTTGCAGGATGCCCAGCTGGTGTCCACTTCTTAGTATAGGGGAAAACCCCTGTGCATTTGGTCCCAGAAGCTTCCTTGTGTTAAAGATTGTTGCTGTGGTAGTGTGAAAGCAGAGAATAAACACAGTTTGAGTTTTTATTCTAAACAAACTAAGCTGGAGACCATGGTGAGGGAGGAGGTGTAGGGAGTAAGAAATAGTGGGTTTTGTTTAGTTATATAAAATACAATGTGCTTGTATAATGCTTGATGGAACTATGGTGTACAAACAACAAACAAAAAATTTAGGTCTCTGAGCATCATAGGCAAGAAAGTATGTCAGCATACCAAACTTTCCAATAAAAAGGAGAGATTGTCCAATAAATAAGTCTTCATAACTTATTCTTAGTCACATTTCTAGCAAGACTTCTGATCCCAAGCTAATTGATCTGCCATCTCTTAACCTGCCAGTGGGGTTGGGGCTGTGCGGCCTTTGGAAGCAGCAGAGTGACTCTCACATCCTGGTTGTGGAAAAGCATTCTGCAGCTCCATGTCTATGCACTATCACTTTGTGTCTCCTTCAAGTCCATGTCTTTAATACTTTCGTATGTTCACAGTGGATAACTGTCACACCTTACACCTCTCCTCTGACTGGTTTAGGTCTATGTATCCGACCACCTACATTATATATTCTTTATAACTTTGCTTCAGTTAGACTGTATTTTCTTAAGACTTGCAAAAACAACGGAACCATAAACAGTTTAAAATAAAAGACTGCAAATCAAGAGGCAGGAATGTCTTCAAGGTTGACTTGATTCAGCAGTTCAATAGTGACATTAGACACCTAGTTTCCTTCTGTTTCTTGCCCAGTTTTCCATCCTAAGCTGGCTTTCTCTCATGGTCCCCAGATAAACACCAGTAAGTAACCATGGTGCTCTGCTTTGACTTTGGGGAGAAAAACTTGAGTTTATTCTCTTGTAGAGGATCGGGAAAGTGCCAAGGTTGTTGCAGCTTGACCTAATTCCTATTTCAATGACCCTGAGACAAGCTCCCTGTCTTCTGATGGTTGTGCTTTCTGGAAAAATGAAAGCATTGCATTCCTAAAAGAGAGTATTTTCTCGGTCTTACTTACTGTTAATGATAATTTTCAAGTACTTTGATGAAACACATTGAGACTGCTTTCTAGTTTGTGCCAGCAAATCATGTGATGGCAAAGATTGAGTATGGACTAACTTCTCTTCAGACAGAATTTAACTGATTCATGTGAGCGATACTTTTTCCCATTCAGAGAAAGGAAGAGTTGCTTTTTGTAGCTTTTTCAGAAAAATAAAGAAATTTCAGACTGCATAAACCTTCATTAAAAGTTATCTCTAAATTCATTGGCCAAAAATGAGTCATGTGTCCAATAGCAAAACAATAAATTGTAGCAAGAAATGGGATTTTCTGATTAGAATAGGCTTTGTCTACATTTAACTTCTGGGTAGAAACAGACATAAAAATAGCCTCTTAGAACAACAAGAGCTATGTCAGGGAGGCAGGGAGCTGAGCAACAGTTAGGGTGCTTATGAAGGCAAAGGATTTGGGCATTAAGAAGGCAACACCTAGAAAATTAAATAATAGGCAAATCTAACTTAATAAACCTAAAATTTTATGTTTTCCCACAGTTAGTCTTTCTCATCTTGGTCAGTGACAACACAATCCACCTAGTTCTACAATTACAACAACAACAATAACTAAAACAACTAAGCAGCACTCTCTTCTATCATTGTATTGTTACTCTCATATGATTGTAAGCGAATCCACACGGCTCCTGCTCTAATATACTGACACTTCCCCATTTAACCCCTTCTAGTAACAGGTCATCTATTACATGGTTTGTCATATGACTTCTTAACATGCTTCCACAAGGGTGCTGTGTGGTCCATTCTCCAAAGATCCTCTCACTCCCAGATCTTAGGCATAGCCAGCAGGATCAAGATTTGAAAATAAGGACTGTGTAGAAGTGGACTCAAGATATAAATTATAGATTTGCCTGCTGTTCTATCGCCACTACATGCAATAAATAAAAATGGCCTTGTCTTCTGTCTTTATGACAGATCTCCAATTGAAATGAAAATGTGTGAATAAATATTCTACCTGATGGGCACTGTTTTTCAAAATTGATCAAGGTAATAGATCATCTAAGTCTTTAAGTTATTTGATTTATTTGCTACCTTCATATGTGATTAAAGAAATTTTCTTTCTTCGGAAGAGTTTAACCACTACCAAATTGTAAAGCCATTCAAGAATGTCTACATTCATTGTAGCGCTAATATTATAAAACAAACAAACAAAAACAAAACAAAGTAAACTCAATTAACTATACTCTTCAGCAATTATTATACAAAAGAAAAACTGCTATCAAGGAAAATAACAACAGGTCATGAATGCTGACTAGACCATTAAGATTCTAAGTTTCTATTCAAGTATTATAGTGAAACCAACTCCCTCTAGCATGTGTGTGAATTTCATTGATTCCATATCTCTTCCTGTTTAATGATGATGTCAAAATGATTGTTTATCCATCTGCGTTTTACTGACTATATTGTTATCTATCACTGTTCTTGATGTCAGGAAATTGTAATTCTGGCTCTAGCTTTGTAAATACCAGGTATGTGATCTGGAGTGATTTGTTAAGCTTTCCCGGACTTTAGCATGTGTAATTGTTTACTTTCTTTCCAGTGTTCCAGTTGTTGTGAATAACTCAATAAACATCAGTTATGTTTACAACTAAGCAAACACTGAAATCCTTTGCAATTGTTTCATATTATTTTAAAATCGTATTTTTGTATCGTTGGTATCAACTTTTTTACCCCTTGAGTTTTCTTATTCTTTTTGAGGTTTCATCCTTGATTATGCTACTACAGGTCTACATTATTCCCCTTAAGAGCCATGTAACACCGGATGAGTAAGGGGAGGCTGAGGGAGAGAGGATCTCTTCACTTTGTGGGTGCTGTATGATACCATGTAGGTTTCTTTTAGAGGTCACTTCACTTTGTATTTTTCCAGCAACATTTCTTTTTCACTTGTACTGTTACTGCTGCATTTATGTTACTATTTCAGTAGTAGTTTTTATTTGTCCATGGTATAAAAAAGCCAAAGAATTGAGAAGAAACCATCTGTATATTGGTTGAATAGTATTTTATGCACCTAAAGATATTTTCTCATTTAATAATTGAATTATCCTAGAATATGGGCATCCATAGTTTGCAGTTACATATGAGAAAGTAGGTTAAGAGAAAATAATTTGTTAAAGTGAAAATAGCCATATGCCCTGTGGCATGATCAGAATTTTAACTGTTTTGTTTGCACCAAAGAAAATACTCTTTTTATGACTCTGAATACTGGAAAGAGAGGAAGCACTTTGGTGTCTCTTCCATAAGGGCACTAATCATATGGAATCAGGGCCCCACTCTTATGACCTCATTCAACCTTAATTACCTCCTTTAGGCCCTATGTCCAAATACAGTCACACTGCGGGGTAGGGCGTGAACATAAGAACTCTGAAGGGACATAATTCAGTCCATAACACACACTGACGGACATTTAAGTATTGAGGAAGGAAATAGCAGGAAACATATAAGGTAACTTTCTGGTTTTTGCCATGGTGTATTGCCATGACATTTGTAAACTGGCATGTTGCCCTTTGGAGTGTCTTTTTTTTTTTTTTTTGAGACAGGGTCTCACTCTGTCACCTATGCTGGAGTGCAGTGGTGCAATCTCCAGCTCACTGAAACCTCTACCTCCCGGGCTCAAGTGATTCTCGTTCTTCAGTCAGCTGAGTAATTGGGACTACAGGCATGCACTACCACACCCAGTTTAGAGACAGGGTTTCACAATGTTGCCCAGGCTGGTCTTGAACTTCTGACCTTAAGCATTCCACTGGCCTCAGCCTCCTAAAGTGCTGGGATTACAGGCATGAACCACCACGCCTGGCTAATTTGAATATCTTTATGTTAATAAACAGTGAGGGTCACTAAAGGTCATTTTTGTCCCATCTTCTGATTTCCACAGGCTTCTTCACTGAGCCCCGTTTTGATCAAATCCTGCTGGGATCAGCGAGGTTGCCAACAGGGTAGGGACCGGTGCTGGAAAAATAAGGCTTGCTGATCCCCTACCTATAAAAGCCTAATACACCTCTGTCTACATATCTATCTATGTCTATCTATGAATTTTTTTTTATTTTTATTTTTTTACTGCTCATGGGTTTTGTGTTCTATCTACTTCAAAGTAATCAAAATATTCTTTTTTTTCCTTCAGTTGCAACTTCAGCATTTTTATGTAAGGTCCAGTTTGAAAAATATTTTCGCCCAATCTGTTTAGTTTTCTTTCTCTTAGTAGTCCTTTTTGAAGACAAGTTTCTTGTTTTGACGAAGCCCAATTTATCTATTTGTTCCTTTATAATTCATGCTTGGTGCTGTATCTAAGAAATAGTTGCTGAAACCAATGTCACAAATATTTTTGTTCTAGAAGTTTTATAGTTTTATTTTGTTGTAGAAGTTTTATAGTATTGTTACCAAAATACCAGTGATTTGGTCCAGGTCCTGTTGCTCCCTGCACAGAAAGCCAATGACAGAGACAATGAGTATTGCCAAGGTAGAAGGCTTTACTCGGGTGCTGCAGCCAAGGAGATGGGAGCACAGTCTCAAATCCATTTCCCTGTTGGACTACAACTAGGGGTTTATATAGCAGGGAAGAAATGTAACAATGTGTAAGTAAACAGAAAGTAGGGAGGGGCAAGGAAGCAATCATAATGAATGAGAGGTCCAGTGTCTCATTGTCTGGATGTGGTGATGTGCTGAGTTTTAGTGCTTTGATACTTTTTTTAGAGGCCCAAAGGTCCTTTCCTGAAGAAGGAACTCAGATAAAAGAAATAATAAGTTTTGAGGTTTAAGAAGAAAAGGGTCAATTTCTGTGCTTATCAAAAGAAAAAAAACTATCTATGGGACTAATGGGTCAGTTTCAGTTTTAGGTGTCACGTTTAGATCTATGAATATTTTAGTTAATTTTTACATGTGGATTAAGATTTGGATTGCATATAGATATTGATTGATTTAGTTGTACATACATGTATATACATATGGATCTACTTCTGAATCTCTGTTGTTTTTCTTTGTCTATTTTTTCAATTTTTGTACTATTTATCACTGTCTTGAAGACTGCAGCTTTATAAGAAAGCTTTAAAATCAGACATCTTGCAACCTTATGAAAATCACTTATTTATTCTAGTAGCTTTTTTTTTGGGTATATTGTATTGGGTTTTCTAAATAGGTGAGCAAGTCATCTGCAAAAAACACAATTTTCCTCCATTCTAAACATGTTAACATTTCTTTCCTTGCCTTATTGAATTGGTTGGAACCTCCAGTTACCATGTGGAATAGAAGGGGTGAGAGAAGACATCTCTATTTGTTTCTGATCTTAGTAATTAAACATTCATTCTTTCATGCTAAGGATTCTTAGTTGCAAGTTTTTGAAGATGCACTTTTTAAAGTTGAGAAAGACGTATTCTATTCTTATTTTGTTGTGAGTTTTTATCATGAAAGGATGATAATTTTTTTCAAATGATTGCTCTACATATCTCAAAATTACCATAGTTATATTTTCATTTTTGGTTTTTAAATGTGATGCATCATAATGTTTGATATTTTACCATTAAACCATCCTTGCTTTTCTATAATAAACCCCAATTAGTTGCAATACCTTATCCTTCATATATAATCATTAAATCCACATTGTTAAAAATTGGATTAGTACTTTTGCATCTCTGTTCATGAGAAAT
This sequence comes from Macaca nemestrina, assembly GCF_043159975.1. NCBI lineage: Eukaryota > Metazoa > Chordata > Mammalia > Primates > Cercopithecidae > Macaca > Macaca nemestrina. Next base: position 95,932,973 of record NC_092132.1, on the reverse strand, counting down.
ATTGTTCTGTAGTTTTCAGTAATGTATTTGCAGTAGTGATATGAGGGTAATGAGGCCTCAAAGAATGAGTTTAGGATGCATTCCATCCTTTTCCATTTTCTGCAAGGTTACCACAGAATTTGTATTATTTATTCCTTAAATTTAGGATAGAATTCACCAGTAAAACCACGTAGGCCTGAAATGTCTTTATCAGGTTTTACTGCAGTTTCTTTAATAGATTTGGGGTTTCAGATTATCTATTTGTTGGTCAGTTATCTTTGGCAGTTTGTGTCTTTCAATGCATTTGTGCATTTCATCTAAATTATTCAATCTGTAGCAAATGGCTTTCATATGTTTTTATTGCATTTTTAATACCTGTAGAATCTGTTGTAGTGTTACCTCTATCCCTGATATTGCTCATTTTTGTATTCTATTTTTATGCCTTATCTAGTCTGTGTAGAAGTTTATTGATTCTATTGATCTCAAATAATAAGTTTTCAGTTGTCTTGATTTTCTCTATTTTGGTTTTGTGCTTCATTTATTTTTCTGCTTTGGTTTATATAATTTTCTTTCTCTTGCTTTCTTTGGGTTTAATTCTCTGTTTTTAATATAGGTTTTTAAGGAGGAAGCTGAGGTTATTACATTTTGATATTTCTTTCTTCCTAATATAAGTGTTAAGTGTTACAAATTTTCTCTAAATCCTGCTTTAATGGCTTCCATTGATTTCGAAAATGTTTTGTTTTCATTTTTCCTCAGTTCAAAATATTTTCTTTTTTTCTTTAATCTTTGAGTTATTAGAAGTGAGTCAGTAGTTCCCAAATATTAGCCCATCTTTCAGGGATTTTTCTTTTTTATTTCTAATTTAATTCTACTGTGGAAAGAGAACATAATCTGGCATGAAAAACATCTTAAATTTATTGAAATACGTTTTATCCAATAATACAGTGTAACTTTTTTATTTTTCTCTGTTCAAGATTCTTTATTTTGCTATTGCTTTTTGCAGTGTTATATAAAAACAATTGGGTCAAGTTGTTTGAATATGTTGTCTAAGTCTTCAATATATACTTATTTTGCATCTACTTGTTGTATCACTTTTTGAGAAACAAATATTCAAAGCACAAAATCTAATTGTTGATTCATCTATTTCTACTTTTAATTCTGTTATTTTTGTTTAACATATTTTGTGTGCTTCATATATTTTAGGTGCGTATATATTTTTAATTATTGACTTATTGGAGATGGTATGATTCTATGTGGTATTATTTTTATGATCTGTTACACAGCTCTGGAACATTTCTCAGTCTAGGACCAATTATTCCCTTTTATTGAAACAAGGCTTATCTGTAAACTTCACCCACCCACATTTTTGTGAATTACAGGTTTTCTTCTTTTAGCTGTTGGGAGTAGGCACTATCTCTGGCCTTGTGTGAGTGGCAGATGCTATGTTTATTTTTTTGCTTGACTCTTTTCCAAAACTAAGGTATTTTTCTCAAATGCATTTACTGATCAATTTTCTGCCAAATACTTGAGGGAAATCCGCTGCAAATCTTCAGGTTCTCTCACTGTGTGGTGCTATCTGCTCTAGAATTTTGTCTCAGAATCTTTTGCCAGCCTGGTTTCCCTAGACTTCCAACTCTATCTCTTCAAGTTAGCAAATTTGCAAGACTGTGTGCAGATTCCCCCGTCCTGTGCCTGAAAATGCTCTCAAAACAATAAAGCAGACACTACAGGATAACATCATTTGTTGATTATGTCTCCTGCCTCACTGTCTAGCTTTTGTGACTCTTGTGGTGGTTGATTTGAAACCAACCCCATAGTCCAATAGACTTGTCTTTTGGATAAACATAGAAGTTGACCTTTCTGGTCTTAAGGCTTGAAACTCATATATGTTTATCTGCATTCCTTTCTCAGGAAACAATCTTCAGTTCTCTCAGAAAAGTATCAAAGAACTGAAACCAGATCACTGCACCAAATGCTGGTTCCCTTATTCACCATGATTGCTTCCTTGCCCCTCCCAAGTTTCTGTTTTCTTACACATTGTTACATTTCTTCCCTGCTATATAAACCCCTGGTTTTAGTCAGCCAGACAGATTTTAGATTGATCTCTTATCTCCTCAGCTGCAGCACCCAATTAAAGTTTTCTTCCTTGGCAATACTTGCTGTCTCAGTGATTGGCTTTCTGTGCGGAGAGCAGCAGGACCCAGACCAAACACCTGGTGTGTCAGCAACGAATTTTCCTTTTCTTACATAATTGCACTAGCCAGGAACTCCAATAAAATGATGAAAAGTAGTGGTGACAGAGGACAACATGGCCTTACTTCAATCTTAGGAAAAGTGCATTTTTTGTTTATTATTTAGTAACCTGTCAGCTGTAGGTTTCATTGTGGATATCTTCTACTATATTAAGGAACTTCCCTTCTAGTTTTGGTTAATCAAGATTTTGAACAATCATGGATGTTAAATATTTAAAAATGTTTTTTTTCTTCATTCATAAGATAGTCTTATGATTTTCTCCTGTAATCTGTCACTATACTAATATTGAATAGTTTCAAACATTCAACTAAACTTGCACAACTTGATTGAACTCTGTCATGAAGTATTATACATTATAAAACAATGTGAACCAATATACTAATATTTTATTAGTTATTCTGTATATATGTATAAATTGTTAACTTTATGAGTATGTAATTCTGCTCACCTGTAATGTCAGGTTTTTGTGTAAGAGTTAGACTAGTCTCATATAATGAAGTAACAATTCTTTTTTTTTTTTTTTTTCTGAAGAAAGTGTGTATAAGGCTTCTCATTCCTCTAGTGTTCCTTGTATTTGGGGCACTGTTTTGGTTGTGAAAGTTTTACTTTATTGAGTAATCCTGTCTTACTTTCTGCTTTAAGTTTTCTCTATGAGATTGCACGTCAAAAAGGTTCACTTGCTGCATGTTTTGCTATACACAGAGGTAGACTCCTGTTCTTTTGTTCCTTGTTCCCCAATGCACACCATCATTGGTGATTCATGTACAGTTTCCCATTTCCACTAGTAATATGCAACAGTTAAACGTACTTTTTGAAAGCCAATTTATATTTTTAAAATGATAGTGAATAGAGAAACAGTGAAATGTAGAATGAATTAAAGAGTAAGGCCTTGAAAATTTTTTTGTTTGTTTGTTAGAGGCACCAAAATATATTAGTAGCCAGTGCCTTGTTGAAATACAGTGTGTTCAATCCACTGTTTTTAAATTGAGTAAGTGAACAATCCAGAAAGCAAATCTTTTCTAAATTCTTGGGTTAGAGGTCATGTATTTCTAGTTAAACCTTAATATGTAAATAAAACATTTTATAAACTGGCTGTCTACTTAACATTTTGAATAATATTCAAATATACTCGTAAAATAGGCATGAGTAGCAGATTCTTCATGTAAAAATGAACCTATTTAAGAAGGATTTTATGAAAACATTAGTTGGCTGTTGGATTCTACCACCACAATCAGACCCCTACCAGCCCCAAGATTACCCAGCTTACACTCTCTTGCATCTACCTGTTCATCCTCCTCATAATTAGGAAACAGTTGTTTCTGGCCTTCTCCCACAGCAACTGTCAACTGCAAATGGGATATAGAAGATCAGGAAAAGTAAAAGATTGCTTTGTGCCAGTGACAGGATACCATTAGTCTTATAGAGATACAGTATCTACACTTTACATCAGAACCTTATAATTGATTTATTTCTGTCAGATGGTGAGTCACTGTCTTTGGCCATTCAGACAGCTTTAACCAAAACAACATAAACTGGAAGGCTTATAAACAATAGAAATTTATGTCTCACAGTTCTGAGGGGAATTTCAAGACAGAGGTCCTACCTGTGTTCTAGTGATGCCCTCTTCCTCACTGTCTTCCCACAGTGACCGCACAAGGCACAACTGGCACAGGGTCTCTCTAGGTCTCTCGTAAAGGCATTCATCTCCTTTATGAGGCCTCCACTCCCATGACTTAATCTCAAAGGCCCCACTTCCTCAGATCATCAACTTGGGGGTTAGGATTTCAGCATATGGATTTTTGGAAGACATAAATATTTAATCCATCTCAATAAGGGGCTTATAATTTTCTTTTAGAATAAAGTCATGAGTATATGAGTAGGCATATATCCAGTTATAGTCCCTGGTCTCTCTATATCAAGATCAAATATTAATAATCAAGTGATGTGTTTAAAGCAATTTGAGTTATTAATAAACAGCTATGTCAGGTTCTTAACTATATGACTTCCTTTACTTCTAAATTAGGCAATATAAAATGAAGGTATATATATACCAACTCTAGCCTCACTTTTAAATGAAGTAGGAGAATGATTACTAGGGCTTTCTTTTACAATGTTATTTATTTTGCCTTTAAACCCATTTATGCCTAGTGTTTCGTTATTGGAACACTAAGCTTGTGGGAGTTATTTATATGCTACTGCTCAAGGTCATCACCAAGGTCCGATTTTTCGCAAATAAAATTTGTAACCTCTGTCATAAATGGGTTAAGAATTATACAGGGAAGGAAAACCTGAGCAACAGTTATATGGTGATTTAAATATTTATAAAAATATCAACTATTTTATTTCAAATTCATGCATAAATTATTTAACTGAGTTTAAAACCCAGGAAATGTAAAATTAATTAAAGCAGTGATCTGTAAATGTTAAGCCTCCACAAATTATATAATAAGATTGTTTTTTCTCTACATAAGCCCCAATGGCTGAGAAGAAAAATACAATAAAGTAAGTAACATTCAACTGAAATATCCCATGGGAGAGGTAGCATTTTATTATTTCTGTTTAATTTAAATATTTGATACCTTTTTTTCTCATTCTATAAGTTAATAAGGCTGGAAGCCAATTGGATTGAAAACAACCTTTTCAAAAATCAGAGCACAAATACTTTTCAACAACAAATATTACACATAATAAATGTGATTATCTTGAAAATTGATACAAATGTGGAGAGCTTATGTGGAATGATATTTTACTAGCTAAATATACAGTAAAATATCCACAGAGGTGGAATACCAAGGGTGCCATTACAGGCTGGGGAGTCTACAAGTGACTACAATATTATCAACTTGAGGGAGAATAGAAAACTCAGTACAACTTTAGATTTGGTTTATTTTATTTTTATTTAATTTATTTACTATTTTTATACTTGTGCAGTAAGTCAAAAGATTCTTGCAGCATAATATTGTGATGGAAAATGCTACAATAAAAAGAAAATACTGCCTCATTTAAATATTTACAGAGTAGCCTTTAGAATTAATATTTTTTTAAAAAGTCAGCGGCTCTTGTGACAATACTCTTATTTTAAACTTCTATGTTAATGTAGTTCATAGTCACAGAAAAGTTGCAAAAATAACCCATGATTTTCCACATACTATTGACCCAGCTCCTCCAAATGTGAATATTTTATTGCATGAGCTTTATTATTCTGTCCATCCATCCAGCCATCCATCCATTTATCTGACATCTCACTCTCTCCCTCTCTCATTAATAATCTGTCTTTTTTATTTTTTCTAAACTATGTGAGAATAAGTTGCAGGTTCACTTTCTGTTTACCTTAAATACTTTAGTATATTTTACCTAGGAACACGAATGTTTTTTCATAACAAAATAAAATTATAAAAATCAGGAAACTAACACTGAAATAATACTATCAACCAATATGTAGGCTTTATAAAAATTTCTGTCATTGATTAACAAATGCATTTAAAGGCAAACTCACTTTTTCAATTTTCTTTTAATTAACTTCTATTTTAAATGTTCTCTTATTTTCAGGAATTTAAAATTTTTTTCTGTCTAGTTATTTTGGTAACTGGAAAATTTATCAGAATAATACAGTTCTGCATGGCATCCTCATAGTACATACCAGCCAAGATTCATGTTACCAATTTTGGCTGCATTAAAACTTCCATCGTTCTTCATGCACCTTGTTTCCAACTCAGGATTTTTCTGTCCTTTTGAATAACCAGGTCACACACAGATTTCGGGAGTTAGGAAGTTTCAGTGAATAGCCTTTTTTTTTTTTTTTTTTTCCTATCTAGATTCTGAATACATAAAGAAATACAAGCAGGTCGGGCATGGTGGCTCATGCCTGTAATCCCAGAACTTAAGGAGGCAGAGACAGGCGGATTACTTGAAGTCAGGAATTTGAGACCAACCTGATCAACATGGTGAAACCCTGTCTCCACAAAAAATACAAAAATTAGCTGGGCATTGTGGTGCATGCTTGTAATCCCAGCGCTTTGGGAATCCATGGCAGGTGGATCACTTGAGGTCAGGAGTTTGAGACCAGCCTGACCAATATTGTGAGACCCCATCTCCACTAAGAATAAAAAAATTAGCTGGGTGTGGTCACATGTGCCTGTAATCCCAGCTACTCAGGAGTCTGAGGCATGAGAATTGCTTGAACCTAGGAGGTGGAGGTTGCAGTGACCCGAGATGGTGCCACTGCACTCCAGCCTGGGCGACAGAGCGAGATTCCATCTCAAAAGAAAAAAAAAAATTAGAAAGAAATATAAGAAGATTAAAGAGAGCAATGTGTCACCTTTTAATTAATGGAGACTACTCTGGGGAATATGGACTTAAATCTATTAGTCACTGAACTTCTAATAAATGTCCCAGAATTAGGAAAGCCTAGTACTCTAATAACAGGCAAAGTAGGACAACCACATGCCTTTTCGTAAGGGGGAAGTCTCTTTAAAAACTATCACATGGCCTTCTGACACCTTGGACATAAATCACTAAACATTTTAGAAATCATTTTTTTTTAAATTGTAATTAATTGCTGGACTGAATTTGCAAGCAATTACACCTCAAATATGATTCTGCTGAGGAGAAAAGTCACTAGAATGGTAAAGACACCAAAAACATTTATCCAGAACAGAGAAAAATTCACAGAAAAGCAGATGTAATAAAGAAATGTGATTCTATTTTTGATGCTTGACTACTGGTAGATTCCAAGCTCCACTTCTCCTACTTTCCCTTTTGCCCCATAAGTCATCATAGTAATTAGAAAGTTCAGAAGCTCCTTCTTTGAATGCCACAGAGGAACTTCAAACAACACAAATTGTGCTTGTGAGCCCTCGCCTCAGGCCAGATCCCAGCCATAAGAAAAACAGAGCCACGGCATCTTTCTTTCAAATGAACCTCCACGAGAGTGTCATGACTTCATAGTCTCCTTTTTTGAAAGCATGGTCTTCAAAAAATGATGCTGGGAAAACTGGAATTCCATGTGCAAAAGAAAGAAACTGGGCTCTTATCTTACACATTATACAAAAATTAACTCAAAATGTACCGAAGACTTACCTGTAAAATTTAAATTATATAACTCCTAGAAGAAAACATAGAAGAAAAACTTTTTAACATTGGACTTAGCAATGATTTTTTGGATAATGACATCGAAAGCACAAACAACAAAAGCAAACAGACAAATGATACTACATCAAAATTAAAAATGTCTGTGTATCAAAAGAAAAATCAACAGAATGAGTGGAGAACTCACTGGATGGAAGAAATATCTGCAAATCATATGTCTGACAAAGGCTTAATATCCAGAATACATAAAGAAATCCAAAATATATATTAACAACTCAACACCAAAAAAAAAGATAACTAGATTAAAAACTGGGCATTTGTCCAACGAAGATATTCAAAAGACCAGCAATCACATGAAAAGGTGTTAAAAATTATGATTCATTAGATAAATGCAAATCAAATAAATGCAAATCAAACCATGAGATACTACCTCTCACCCATTAGGATGGCCACCGTCAAATAAACAGGAAATAACAAAAGGTGATGAGAATGTGGAGAAATTGGAACACTTGCACACTGTTTGTGGGAATGTAAAATGGTGCAGCAGTTGCTGTGGCAAATAGTTTGGAGACTCTTTTTTAAAAAAGTAAGGGTAGAATTATCATATGATCTGGTAATCCTATTTCTGGGTATATATCCAGAAGAATTGAAACGGAATCTCAAGGAGATTATTTGTGCAACAATTTTCATTGCAGTATTATTCACAATAGTTTTAAGAAAAAGACAACATGCTAAGTGAAATAAGTCATACACAAAAAGATAAATACTGAGTGATTGCACTTATATGAGGCAGTTAAAGTAATCAAAATTATAGAAACAGAAGGTAGAATGATGGTTGCTGGGTGCTGGGAAAGGGGAAAATGGGAAGCTGGTGTTCAATGAGTACAGAGAATCACTTTTGCAAGATGAAAAAGTTCTAGAGATCTTTGCACAACAATGTGAATATAGTGAGCATTACTGAGCTTTTCACCACAATTAAGACAACAACAGCAACAATTTATGTTTCAGCATGATAGAATATATTCTTGGGTCCCACAGTACTTATGGTCTGCCCAGGTGGCTTCTATCTGAGGTTTGTGTTGGATGGATCACCATCATAACTATCACTTCAACCAGGAGAATTTGATTGTTACCTACCAGGTATCAAGCACTGTTCTAGGTTTGGAATTTATGCTGTTAAACCAGACAATTCTCTAAATCTATTGGGAATATACAGTCAAACTTGTAACACTATACTTAGAATTCCTCTTTCTTGACATGTTTGACAATCTTAATCACCCAAAATTTCAAAGCTCCTACTTCTTCTGAATTGTATCTTTGTTGTTTCACACACTCTTTTGCAATTCTTTACTTTTAAACTAATGCACGTTGAACAAATTATTTATGTAACTACTGACTTTAGGTGTTGCAAAAAGCATTTAGTTACCAAAATTATAAATAGAAAGTTTTAGGAAAACAACAACAAAAAAAACTTTTCTCAAGGTAATTAATGTTCACCAAAAGGACTTTAATCATTCACAAAATATCATCTATGCTCTTGAATTTTGAAGATTTTTAGTAAGAAATGACATTAAGCTCTCTTTTTGTTTTTTTCTCATCTTTGTTTAGCTACATTTGTAATATCACAGCAATTGTAAAACAAAACGCTTGTCTTGACATATTGCATTAATGAGAGAGAAAGTAAGCAATTAAATTTTAAAAATTGATTTCACTATATAACAAGTATATAAGGAAATAAAATTACATATGAATTTTAGAAAACATTGAGGAATCACTTTCCAAAAACATATTTGTGTTAAAACCACAGCAAGTAAAGAGCCATTCATTGAAAACAAGCAAGCAAACAAGCAAAAAAAATCACTGGAAAATAGTTTATAATAAATGTATAAAGTTTTAATCGTATTTTGAAAATATTGGAAACTTTTGTAGCTCCTTTTCTGAATTTTCAACGTTTTATTTAATGAACCTGTATTACCCCCTATAATGTAGAAGTTTACATTTAAATTATGAAAATATATTAAAACATTATAATTTAACTGCTACTGTTTTTGACAAGTACAATTCCTTGTTAACAATGCTGAGATATTAACGATGTTTTATCTGTCAGAGTGCATTATTAAATGCATGCTTATCCATGCCATGTATATGCAAAATAAGACTTTATTTACACAGGAAATCTTAGAAAATCTGATTTTTCTGAAATTTCTGTTACAAGAGGCATTTATTGTCTGATATGCTTGGCTTGTTCAAAAGGAATTTCCTACTGGAAAAGACAAAAAAGTGGGCCTTTATACTAGGTCACCACTGGTACTGCATATACATTGTGATTCTTCTTTAGTAACCTTGTTCTTCCATGCAATATAATGTACCTTGAAATCATATTTTTAAGTTATGCCTTTATCTTTACTGAAGTGAATTATGCTTTTAAATTAATGAGCTAAAAACAGCTGAAGGACGCTGACAACAACATGTCTGCACTGGTTTAGCAGAGCCGGATGTGCCAACCGTGGGATCACATTATTCATGTGACAAATGTCCTCTCTTGAAGGTTTCTAAGGATGTTTACTTCCAGATTTACTTTTTAAAGTTTGAATAATACTATACAAAATCTATCAGCAAAATATTTAGTTTTAGATATTATTCAAAATGTGGATCAAAGAATAGAAGCTTATTTATAAGTCCTGCTTGTAATTAGTATGTATCTGCGTTTTTATTGCAGTTTTTTCTCTGAAATTATTTTATATTAATAGATCAGTCAAATTAATTCACATTTGGTATTAGCAAAAATAATATTTAAATTGTATATTGATATAAGAGATTAAAGGAGTATTTTACACTTGAGAACTAAGGACATTTTCCTCAGCTGAAAACATTATAAGTGACAGTGGAGAATTAATTCAGATGTTCATTCATTTATTGATTTTTAATTGACTCAATAAATACTAAATGCTGCATCATTTTAATTTTCAAAAGGAATCTTCTCACTAAGAATATTAATTGGAAGGTAGTCAGAAATTGTTTTAGCATAAATGCTGGTCATATATTGTTCGGAACTTATATAACCAATATATAGAAACAAAAGACAAACACCAAATATGTTATACAACTTATCTTCTAGCAATAAAGCTTCTGTAGAGAAAACAAACTCTCTTTCAATAGATTCATTATGACTAAGAGTATTTTAGAAATGGCGAAACAAGAAATTGTGCAGTTTCCCCTCATAAACTGCAATGCAACTTTCATGACTGAACATCAGTGAAATCCTTTTGATATGACTAAATATGCAAAGTTCTGCTGTTACAGCTATTTGAGGTAACTATGTAAAGTTAGAACTGTCTCTGGTGATGAAAATGATTTTCATTATACTTTCATATATAAAACTATATTGGATATTATCATATATTCACTTTTCTTTTTTTTTTTTTTTTTTTTTTTTTTTTGAGACGGAGTCTCGCTCTACCGCCCAGGCTGGAGTGCAGTGGCCGGATCTCAGCTCACTGCAAGCTCCGCCTCCCGGGTTTACGCCATTCTCCTGCCTCAGCCTCCCGAGCAGTTGGGACTACAGGCGCCTGCCACCGCGCCCGGCTAGTTTTTTGTATTTTTTTAGTAGAGACGGGGTTTCACCGTGTTAGCCAGGATGGTCTCGATCTCCTGACCTCGTGATCCGCCCGTCTCGGCCTCCCAAAGTGCTGGGACTACAGGCTTGAGCCACCGCGCCCGGCCCATATATTCATTTTTCTTAATGAATCCACAAATATTTATAAAGAGCTGACTATGCAGAATTACTGTGTAAATATCGTGGTTTAAATTTGAGCAAAGCAGACAAGATCCAGCCAGCCAAGGTCAATTTGGCCATCAAATTGACACCATGGATTTCTTTTGAAATGCAATGTCTCCTTCAATCCCATCCTACATGTGTGCAGAGGTGTGCTTGGGAGAAGGTAGATGCTATTCCCTGGGATGCTTTGTGCTAGGGAGGGAAATCATATCTCATATATGGATGCCATATATGGGGGAGGCATGGTGGGTGGTGGACTGACTGTTGGGGCAACGTTGCTATTTCTGAAGTGTCCTGATAAACTAAAGTGGAGGGATCTCCACATTGTGTGCCTATGGGTGTCAGTCTTATCATGTGTGCCAATAATTTACTGCTTTGGAGTTCAGTCACAGTTATGGCACAAAAGGAAATGTCCAACCGAACATACTGCTAATGAAAGTAGAGTTGGTCTCAGAAGATAGTGCATGCCAAGATAAGAAATCTGGGAGCAGCTGCTTTTACCACTGGCTGATAATGCTAGACCCCAGGAACACATGGTGGAGACCTGGATGGTGGAGGCACAGTGTTTGGAAAACAAATGAATGAGAGCAACTCATTCTTAGAAGCAGACAGCTACATACAAGGGCTTGTCTAGGTTATTGCGGAGGAGGTACCAATTCAATAATTTTGTAAGTCCTACTTTTATCTTGCCATGTAAGTTGATATTAAGACCTCAGAATATGAGGAAAGTTGGGTATTGTATTAATGACCACCCTGCTGTATACTTCGTTTTACAGCTGCAGAAAGATATTTTTTGTGCAAATGTGTTACAAAGACTGGCAAAAGGACTTTCTCATCTTTACCATGTGTACTCCGCATCTGACCCCATTTCTCCATCTTCACTTGGTATTTCTGCCACAGTATAGTGGGCTTTTATTAACTTTTTGCCTTGGTTCATTTTGTTCACACTGCCACATTCTTCTGCCATCTTCTCCACAGCTGCAGTTTCTTATTCTTTCAATGGCAACAGAAAAGTGAGCCATGCCTTGATTCCTTGTGCCTTTGTCATGATTTTTTCAATTTAACTCATATGTTTCAAAGCAGAGACCCATAATCAACTGAGTCCTTAATACACGTAAAAATGTAAAAAGGTTACTTTGAAACCACCAACTCCTTGTCTGTCATGAATCTTATAAGATAACCATGAAGCAAATACCTTGGAGGCTAGTGCATATGCATGTAGTTGATTTGGAAGGACTGATATGACCTGAGACTCATGTGTATCCGTGTGGACACCAGCCATGGCATTACCATGTTTTCTTTTATTCTTCTAATTTGTATTGTTAATTTGTACTCTGTGTCTTTGGAATAATATTATCTATTTTATAATTGCCAAATCTTTATCTTATAGAAGAGCCCAGCCTTAGAAAAATGTTGAATAGTATAATGATCCAAAATAATTGGTTTGGTGTATTTGCATTGCAACATTATCTAAGCACACCAATATATGTATATCAGATTAGACAAATCCAGTTTTTTCTGGGGATGTATGAAGAAGAAAATGAATTTGGAAATAGTGAGACAGATAATTGCCAGAGAGTCTATGTTTTGGTATTGTTTTGTGCTTATCTACCCATAAAGAAAATTGAAATTGACTAGTAAACATAAAATTCCAATACAATTAGATAATTGTAATACAGCATATAAATACAGAATAAGCCATATGCAAATTTTAGTGATTTAAATAGAACTGTTGTACAAACAGTACTGTTGTACCAACAATGACTCTCAAATAGTTTTCAATCCAATTACCTCACTTTCATTAAAGATTCTTCATTTTTAAACTTTTCTTTAAATTATTTTCTAAAGAAATCAAATCTATGTAAGTTTAGTAAGGCTGTCATAACAAAATACCTCAGACTTATTGGCTACAACAGTAGAAATGTATTTTCTCACATTTCTGTAGGCCAGAAGTCCAAAATCAAGGAGTGGGCTGAGTTGGTTTCTTCTGAGGTCCCTCCTTGACTTGTAGATGACCATTTTGCCCTGTGTCTTCAGAAGGTCTTTCTTCTGTAAATGTTAGTGTCCTAATTTCCTCTTCTAATAAGGATACCATTTATGTTGAATGAGAACACATGCTAATGACCTCATTTTAATTACCTCTTTAAGTACCATATCTCCAAACACAGTAACATTCTAAAGTGCTGGGCATTAGATTTCAATGTATGAATTTTGGGGGAAACAATTCAGCCTTTAACAATGATATATGCATATTTTAAACTAAAGCTTAAATGCATGAATTCTACAAGCACATATATAACATAAGATCATGTGTGAACGTGTGTATATTATATACATCTACACAAACCCTGAACTGAAATCCATTAGGTAAAGAGCAACCACTAGACCGAGAATGTCACAAAACAATGTAAACTTAGCTAGAAGGCAGAATATAAAATTTTCAACCTACTATGCAAATGGTATTATAGATGGCTAGATGATTATTCTATTTTAGTTGGACTTACTATCCTTATGTTTTGAAAATTCTGATAAATATTAAATAATTATAGACATAACACTCTCTCAGTAATTTTGAATTTATTGTTAAGGATTGGATCTATGTTTCTCTGAAGACAAATGGAACTTGATGACTGAGTCTTAAACTTGTGGTGTTAATAGCATCTTTTTCAAAATGATATGTGCTTTATAGTATTAGAGAAGCAAGAATGTTGACAACTGTAGTGCTTTCTCCTTTAAATCAGTTGTATGCCTACAAAGCTAGTCAAATTCCTAGTGATATTATCTCCACAAATAGTTATGGCTTTTATTTTAGGCACATTATCTTTGTACTCTTGATAGAGTCTAAACTCTGTATTTAATTGTGCCATAAATGTTAAAAAACTTCTTGTTCTACTAAAAGTTAATTTGTCATAAATTGGAAAGAATGATCAGTGTCCCCTGTGACAGAGTGAGGAAAGTCTGCTCTTCTGTACTATGGAAAAAAGTGTACATTGGCACCTTCTCTGTGCCTTCTGTAGGGCAATTATCAAAAGCTTTAAAATGAGCATATGCTTAGATCAAGAAATTCCAGCAGAAGAATCATCCTCCAGAAGTCTCATGCAAGTGTGTAGATGAGGAGATGATAGATAGGCAGATAGATAGATAGATAGATAGATAGATAGATAGATAGATAGATAGAGATTTTGCCACAGTCCATTTTTGTTTGTTTGTTTGATTTTGTTTTTGCTTTTTGAGACAGGGTCTCACTCTGTCACCCAGGCTGGAGTGCGGTGATGCGATCTCGGGTCACTGCAACTTCTCTCTCCTGTGTTCAAGAGATTCTCCTGCTTCAGTCTACCAAGTAGCTGGTATCACAGATGTGCACCACCACACCCAGTTATTTTTTATTATTTATTTATTTATTTATTTTTTGTCTTGTCAAGACAAGGTTTCACCATGTTAACCAGGCTGGTCTTGAACTCCTGACCTCAAGTGATCCTCTGGCCTCAGCCTCCCCAAGTGCTGGAATTACAGGCGTGCCAGGCCACAATATTGATTTTAGAGTACAAATTTAAAACAACTCAGTTTCCAAAGTAGAGGATAGGCTAACTAAACATCTATATACAATAAGTATCTATGTAATAGATTGTCTTGTACTCATTAAAATTAAAATATCTATGCATTTATAAAATATATTAAGTTGTTTATTATATATTATTAAATTAAAATTAAGACAGGCTAAAAACAAAACACTTAATACTTTCATACTATGTAGTCTAACACTACACCTACATTTACACAGACATACATATATACAGAAATATGTGTGTATTTGTATTTATATAATTATGCATATATGTGTGTATATATATGTGCGTTTATGTATTTATCAAGATAGGGCAAGAGAGAGATGGATTTTGTTGAGCATGGGACTATTTATAATTTTTAAAGGTTTTTTTTTTTTTTTTATCTACCCTCCCATTTGTTTTATAAAGTGTGTGTGTATGCACATGCTCTGGAATTACACTTGCACAATATTGTATGAAGAAAACGTACATGTCTAAAGAAATAAGTAAACATAAAGTTAAAACACTTCTTTATATTTGTGGCTTTTGGTCAACGGAGATTTATTACAGTAGTATTGACTTGAGCCTATGTTCAAAATCCTCATCTTGGTGTTTTAGCTGCGACTGATCTGATGCCTCTCATCACTTCCTGAGTTCCTTCTTGCTGTCAGCAGTACACTTCAGGAACTATAACAAGCTATTTCTTACCTTTAATATTTCACACATGCTATTATTTTTTCATTGGAAAGCTTTTCCTATCTTTACACAAAACTAAGCTCTATCAATTATTTTTTCTTTCAAATAATATGTTCTGTCTTCAAAGAGTAGCTTACTGATTTTCCAATCTAAATTTTATTTCATAGTAATGATCTTATTTTTTAATATATGTTTTTGTTGTGTGAATAATTTGTTAAGTAATCACTGTACCCACTGGATTATAGACTCAATTAGGGTATGGATATGCCTCATATTCAGCACCAAATCCAATCTACCATATAAAAAACAATAAATGTGTATTTGTGGGGGAAACAATTAATGGAATAATTTTGTTAACTTCATGCTTGAAATTGCCTTCAGGCTGTGTTATAAACACAAAGAATTAATTGAGTATCAAGTATTTGATGTTCATATCTATTCATCTTGATCATCTAGCTAAGGAAGACACCAAACTTTTTCCTAACATGTATATGTTTCTAAAAATAGAATTCATCCACAAAATATGAAAAGCTATCCTTAATTAGAATAATCACATAATTTTCCATAGGCTCTCAGTATAATTTCCAAAAGGAAGGTTCAAACACGTTTTGGCATATGCAGTTTTGTTCCAGGAAGTGAATCATATTGCATGTTTTCTGATGCAATCGTGTTGAAGGACCAAACACTAATTTGTATATTACATTCTGGAATATTTGTATTACTTTAAGCTTTTATATATGTAGCTACATATGTAGCTATGTAAAAATAAATAACCCATTAATATTTATATTTCTCTGTCTGGGAAAGAAGCCATCTAAACTTAATATATACGATGGACTCATGGTTTCCTGTTGTTTGAAGGTTATTTGTAAACTCTGCAATATCTTTTCAGTTCTTCCAAATTACATTGTCATTTCCTAAGACAATCTTTAAAACGGAGAAAAATAATACATAATTGCAACTATTATCCAAATATTTCAATATTGATCATTGTAGTTGGAATGTTACCATCACTATCTGTTACAATTTAATAACTAAGCCATAAATGTATTATTTTAAATTTCTCAAAAAGTGAGTACATTTTATCACTTCAAATTTCCTTCCAAGATAGTCAACTTGGTTTCATTGTTTCTAGGTTATACAAGTTAAAATAAATACTTACATACATTTATACTGTTTAATATGTTCTATAGTAAAGAAAGTATTGAAAATTTCCATAGAACTTTACAACTGCTTATGTTATTTGATAATAAAAGCCAATTCAGTAAAATCTTCTGTTGTAGCAAGTAAATCTGCCCCACAATTACAAAGAAGAAAACCATGTACACATTTAACTAAATTGTATAATAAAATATTTGGCCAACTTCTTGCTACCTTTCAAAGTTAATAATTTCGCAACAACTTTCATTATTACATTTTTTAAGCTTTATGCTTGTAGTTTTAGAAGAACTAGTCTTTTCTTAAAAATATAATGATATAACACATAGGTAAGTTCAAATGATATTTAAGAAGTGCCTATTAAGATCAAAGTTAGCAGAAGGTATGAAATAATAAAAATCAGAGCAAAAAATAAATTAAATAGAGGCTAAAAAAGTAACAAAAAGACCAAAGTTTTAAAAATAAGTTTTCTTAAGAGATGTTATAATTGTGACAGAATGACATTACCTATTTGGGAAAATGATCCAAAAAAATTCATCAGATAAAGCTCCAAGTACAGATGCTAACAACAGTAAGTCCTCAGAATCATCATTTGTAGGTAGTTATTTTACAGTAATAGCATGCATGTTGTGATCACAGGCTAACATTAGCTTTACAATTCAATAAAAAACCTTGTAGTGAAATCTCTACATTAAAAATTTTCCAAAATTTGGTGTATATATTTAAGATGGGAAAGGACAATATTATGTGATATGTGATAAATCTTACAAATTGTAAATAATAAAATTTTTAAATGTTTTAAACAGATATTTAGATGTGAGGCTTTTTTTTCATATGATAGTAAAAGGCTGGCTTATCAAAGCTTGAAAAATATTTAAACAACATGTATAACAAATTGCATACATGCTCTCACATACAGTATGACTTGTTTTTTAAGTACCTTATATTTTCATTTCTCAAGTAGTTTTCAATTCAAATATGCAATTAGGTATCTATTGACAAAACAAAAGAAATATCACAAAAGGCCTCAAAGTAATTTTTATGTCTGTAAAAAAATTAACATAAATCATATACTTGATTATGAAATGTAAAACTCTACAACTTTTTGGAGAAAATAGAGAGGACAGGGTTCTGAACCTAGTGTTTGGTAAAGAGTTCTTCATGATGACACAAAAATCACAGGGCATAAGAGAAAAAGATGGGATAAATTGGACTGCATAAAAATGAAAACTAGTCTGTTAAAAAGATAAAAATTCAGGATAAGTTTGGGGAGAAAATATTTGCAATCCACATATATGGCAAACAATGCCTATGTAGAATGCATAAAGAACTCTTAAAACTCAACATTAAGAAAACAAACAATCTAATTACAAAATGGGCAAAAGTCATGAACCAAAGATCATATACAGATAGCAAATAAGCACATCAAAAATGTACAAAATTATTAGCCATGAGGGAAATACAATTTAACATTACAACAAGATATTAAAATATGTCTATGAGAACAGCTGAAATTTTAAAATAGTGCGAACATCAAAAGATGGCTAAGATGTAGAGAAACAATCTCTCGTACATTGCTAGTGGAAATGTAAAATAGTAAAGACAGTCTAGAAGATAATTCAGGCAGTTTCTTAAAAAAATCTATTCTTACCATATTCTTACCAGCTATCATAATCTTGAGTATTCTCCCAGAGATATGAAAACATATATACATACAAAAACATTCACACTATTGTTCATTTCAGCTTTGTCTGTAATAGCCAAAAGTGGAAACCCCTGAAATTTCTCCAGTAGGGGATTAAACAAGCTATGATACATTTATAGCATGGAATACTACTCAGCAATGAAAAGTATCAAGCTATCAATATGCAATATGCAAACTTGAATGGATGTCAAGGGCATTTATGCTGAGACCAAAAAAGTCAACGTAATAGTTTGATTTTAATTGTATAAGAAAATATAGACCGGTGTTGTACATGATTCTACTGATAAAACATTCTTGAAATAACAAAATTATGGAGAAGGGGAACACATCAGTAGTTGCTAGTGGTCAGGGATTTAGGCTGGAGGGAAGAATTGGGTGTGGCTAAAAATGGGTAACATGAAGGAGACCTTTGTGCTGGTGGAATAGTTCTGTGTCTTAATTGCACTGGTGGTTATACACATCTACACAAGTGATAAAATCATGTAAAACTGTTCACATTTATTGTACCAACTCCAGATTCATGGTTCTAATATAATTATGGATGGTATAACCATACGGAGAACCTGGATGGAGGGTGTATGAGACCTCTGTCTATCATCTTTGAAGTTTCCTGTGGATCAATAATTATCCTAAAATTTAAAAATAAACAATGTAAAAGCAAATATATTGATTGTTTTGTCCAATGCTTTGGTTTTCTTTAAATTCATTTTCCTTCATGTTGTTCGAGCTTCTTTTTTTTTTTTTTTTTTTCCCCAGACTGAGTCTTGCTCTGTCTCACAGGCTGGAGTGCAGTGGCGAGATCTCGGCTCACTGCAAGCTCTGCCTCCTGGGTTCACACCATTCTCCTGCCTCAGCCTCCCAAGTAGCTGGGACTACAGACGCCCACCACCACGCCCGGCTAATTTATTGTATTTTTAGTAGAGACAGGGTTTCACCGTTTTAGCCAGGATGGTCGTGATCTCCTGACCTCATGAGCCGCCCACCTTGGCCTCTGAAAGTGCTGGGATTACAGGCATGAGCCACCGCGCCCGGCCATGGTGTTCAAGCTTTTCCACCATCCTAGTTTCTTCTGGCTGCAATTTGTATTTCTTGTTGGCATTTGATTTCCATAGTTATTGTAGACTATCAATATTAAACGTTTCTCTACATTGGCAATTATAAAATATGACTTTGAGTTGCTGTGAATCCTGAGGGAAGGGAAAATTTGATTACACTCCTCCTCTCAGGATCACTGTCAGATGCAGCTTTCTAGATACTTGGTTCTTGCAGCCTTGTTAGATCTACATTGCTGGCTGCCTTCTTACCCAAGGTCAAGTACCTATACCTGCTCTGGTGCTCTAGGATGATGTTCATCGCCTGACTGGGAGACCACTGACCATTAAAGGGCCTGGGTTGTGAAACGTCCTGCATTTAAAATTACTGGCTGGCACTTAGTTCAACATAAGAACAAGGTCACACAACAAAAACTGAAGCATAGAATGTACCAGTTGACTAGGGAACCATCTTCTCACGATTTTCTTTCAATTTGAACAGAGTCTATGCCTTGTTTTTGAGATTCTTTCCATCCTTCTTGGATTGTTACAGCTTTGTGAATCTACCTCATCCTCCTGAAATAATGCCACCCACATTTTTCATACTGATTCCCACCTTATTTCATATCAATTTTTAAGTAGTGAGATAATTCAGTAACATCGTGTTCCTTTTTAAGCTTTTTCTGTGCTACAAATTCTTCCCTCACAGCAGTGTTTTGATTAAAGTGTAGGAGGGAATGCTCTTGTAATTTACACTTTCAATTCTCAGGTACCTTATAAAGGAGATATCTCTTAAAATATTCATACTGTGCTTTTCAATTTTCAGTCTGTAGAATTTATAATCTGGCCTTTTATATCATTAAGTATCATATGGATTTCTGAAGCCAAGGGTTAAAATGCCTCATTTTTAAAAATTCACATTAATAATCTCATTTTATTAATGGGAACTTGCAGTTTTGCAACTGCAATGTACATGCAGAATGTACTATTAACAATAAAACAATTCAAAAACTGTTCCTTGCCTGGTTTATTTCTGGTTACTTCGCACAATTTCTTAATTCTAACTCCAGGTTGACATAATTGGAAAGTCATGTGTGGCAATTTCAGGACATGTTGATTTTTCTCTTTTCCTGTTAAAGGGGCTGTGTGATGGTATATTGCTGTACTTTAGACAATGCAGAGTATAGTGTCATGTATTTTCACCCATTTGCTGACTCCCCAAGGTGACAAAAATGCAGTGATTTCCTTTCCTCTCCACCCACCTGTCATCCTCAAGAGGTACAAAGCTCACATAGACAAGAAGAGTAGGTTGTGAGATTAAGTGTACACACCAGGGTGGCTATAGCCAATAACAATATATCATGTACTTCAAAGTATTTAAGAGGGTAAAATTTAAATGTTTCCCCATATAAAATGGTAGGCAAGCAAGGTGGTAGACATGTGAATTAGCTTGACTTAGCCATGGCATGTTTTTTATATATATATATAAACATATATATATATATATAAACATATATATATATATAAACATATATTATATCTTATAAATATACACAACTATGACTTATCTTTTTTTTTTTTTTTTAACGGAGTCTTGCTCTGTTGCCCAGGCTGGAGTGCAGTGGTGCAATCTCAGCTCACTGCAAGCTCTGCCTCCCGGGTTCATACCATTCTCCTGCCTCAGCCTTCTGAGTAGCTGAGACTACAGGCGCCTGCCACCACACGAGTTAATTTTTTTGTATTTTTAGTAGAGACAGGGTTTCACCATGTGAGCCAGGACAGTCTCAATCTCCTAACCTCATGATCCGCCCGCCTTGGCCTCCCAAAATGCTGGGATTACAGGCGTGAGCCACGGCACCAAGCCGACTTGTCAATTTTTTTAAAAAGCAGTGATTTAATCAATGTTTCTTGAAAAGATGTATATATGTGTCTGACAATCTTCAGGAATAAGAAAAAATACGTTTCTCACCTTTCTTACCTCCAGTTCCCTGGTCCACATTCCAAACATTCTCTGATATCTACCTGATAATATTTTCTTGACCAAGCAAAAAAAACATCTCCTGATTGTTTCTCCTACTATGGACTCCTGTGGTTGGCGGTCGGGGGTGTGGAGCTGTGGATAAAAAAAAAAAAAAAAATAGAAACTGAAAAATACGGCACATTTAAATATTCTTAACTTTCTCACCTCCCCTAGGCTATCAGTATGTATAAAAGATGGCAACTTTTAAATATCAGATAAGATCGGCTTAAAGAACCACGGCCTTATTTGGGAGAACCTTAAAATACTTGAAGTGATTTCTACATGCAGCATATGTTCCAAACCTAACTGATAAATATTTTTATATTCTTCAAAATTCCCACACTTTTCATCCAAAAATATTGAAATCACCTTAAATAAGTCCAGGATGCAACATTCCACCTAAACTTCTGTAATATCATTGTGCAATAACTAAAGGAAAAAAAAAATCACAAAAATATTTCCTTCACTGGAATGTCAAAGAACACATAAAGTGTCCATCAACCTGCCTCTCATGAAACTAAATAAGGGATCAACATTATATTTAGAGGGTACAGCTTTAAATGTAGAGTGACTTTTTTTTGTTGCATATATTATTCTTTTCCTAAAAGAGCATTCCAGGTTTCTATGACAGCGAATATGCTACGGTTACTGAGTAGAATCCCCTACTGAGCTAGCACCAGCCACTGATGAGCAATTGCAATATTGAATTTAGTTACGGCCACCAATTTGCAATAAATTAATTTGCTATAAAATATTTTAAGGACTATGATGTACATTGATTACACTAAGCCTTTGCAAAATTCATGAAAATGTCTAACTTTGTGGGGAAAAGAAAGAGAGATCAGCCTCTTACTGTGTCTATATAGAAAGAAGTAGACATAAGAGACTCCATTTTGTTCTGTATTTGAGATGCTGTTAATCTGTGACCCTACCCCCAACCTTGTCCTTGCAAGAGACATGTGCTGTGGTGACTCAAGGTTTAATGGATTTTGAGCTGTGCAGGATGTGTCTTTGTTAAACAAGTGCCTGAAGGCAACTTGCTGGTTAAAAATCCTGCCCCTCCTGGGCAATGGAACATCTCTGTGTGAGACCCGATTGTCTGCTCTGTTTACTGAGATAGGAGAAAACCGCCTTACGGCAAAAGGTGGGACTTGCTGGGGGACTTGCTGGCTCAATGCTTCTAAAAGGTTTATGGAGATGTTTGCATATGTGTATCAAGGCATAGCATTTTCTTTTGAACTTATTCAAGTCACAGAGATCTTTATCCATATGTCTTACTGCTAATTTTCTCCCTAAAATGATCCTATTGTCCTGCCACTCCCTTATCTTTAAGATGGTAAAGATAATTATCAATAAATACTAAGGGAACTCAGAGACTGGTGCCAACATGGGTCCTCTGTAAGCTGAGCGCCAGTCCCCTGGGCCCACTTTTTCTTTCTCTATACTTTGTCTCTGTGTCTCATTTCTTTTCTCAAGTCTCTCGTTCCACCTAACGAGAAATGCCCACAGGTGTGGAGGGGCAGGCCACCCCTTCATAGCTTGGAAGAAAATCTGTATAAATAGTAAAATACATGTATTCTCAAGTTCATATTTAGAATACTTCTGCACTAGACTATGTAATGTTATGAATTTGTCAATTAATTGGCTTCAACCCAAGGTAAGTCAAGTCTTCCATTCAAAAATTCACAGTACAGAGAGGGTCAATATATTGCATGAGAATGTGCAGATCATCTAGAATCTAGATGAAACTGGTAAATAATCTACCAGTCAATACTTGACACTTGGCTAAAGTAAAACTGAATGTCAGATATGGACTGTGGTGGTTTATATGAGGTGCCAACTTGACTGGGTAGATGGATGCCTAGATTGCTGGTGAAGCATTGTTTCTGGTGTGTATGTGAGGGGGCTGCCATAGGAGACTGACATTTGAGTCAGTGGACTGGGAAGGGTAGCTCACCTTTCATTGTGAGTGGGCACCATCGAATCTGCTTCCAGTGCCACTAGAACAAAGCAAACGGAAGAAGGGGGAGGAGCAGCCCACTGAGTCTTAGGGCTCACTTTCTCTTTGCCATGCTGGGGGCTTTCTTCCACTCCTCCTGCCCTTGAACATCAGTCTCCAGGTTCTTCAGCCTTTGGACACTAGGACTTGCACCAGTGGTCTCCCAGGGGCTCTTGGGCCTTCAGCCTGAGACTGAGGGCTGCACTGGCTGCTTCCCTGGTTTTGAGGCTTTCCAAACTGGACTGAGACACCATGCTACCGGCTTCTTTCTTTCCCCGCTTGCAGATATGCTATCGTGGAACTTCGCCTTTTAGTCCTATGGGCCTAAAGGGCCTATGGGCTACTTCATAAGCTTCTTTTTATGTATACATATATCCTATTTGTTCTGTCCCTATGGGAGACCCTGACTAATGCATGAATCTCCATCAATAAAATCAATGGCGTGTTCATTATCATGACTGATGAGTGTTCAACATGTGCTTTCATTGCTGAGATGAATGACAGGATTTCAAAGCACATGGACATGCTCTACTTCTGCATAAACAAGGATAAAAATCCAGCAGAGGTCATAGTGGATACATGCAACTATGCATCTTTCAAAACCTGTAGAAATTTACAGCACAACGATTAAAACTTAACGTACGTAAAATTTTTAAACCATCATTTAGAGTGTTGAGGAATACCAGCTTGGTATGGACAGTAAAATCAAACTGTATTACACATTTGTGAAACAATCACCAAAGGTGATGAGGGAAAGATGCTGACCTACGTAACTTTTGGACATGAGTGTAGTCTAAAAAAATTGCCCATAATCCCTGCACTATAGCTGACAAAGTTACTTCCCATAGGGGTATAGATGGGAACTATTCAAATGCCACTATACAGTAGTGCACTGTTTAATGACAAGAATGCATTCTGAGAAATGCATTGTTAGGTTATCTCATCATTGTTTGAAATCATAGAGTGCACTTACAAAATCCTAGATGGTATCACCTATTTCACAGTTTTAATACATGGTAGAGCCTATTGCTCCTAGGCTATAAAGCTGTACAGCATGTTACTAACCTCAATCCTGTAGGAAATTGTAACACATGATAAGTATTTGTGTATTTAAGCATATCAAAACATAGAAAAGGTACAGTAAAAATATGGTATTATAATCTTATGGGACCATTTTGTATATGTGGTCTGTCTTTGACTGAGATGTTATTCTGCATACTGGAATGGAGCAATTAAATGAATAGATGGCAGATGGTGGGAGGCAGGGTTCTCACTGTTGGTGTGGGAAGTTATATACAAGCAAGGGGAGGAGACTAAAATTGCCTACGAAGTATAAAATTTGAGCAGTTATGTCAGCAGGAACTCATGTGGTGACCTATCTATAGATATGGTAGATATACGTTAGAATGTATATAGACATGTATATATAGGAAATACATGTATATCCTTGCTCTGTTTAGAGGACCTAGAAGACAAACACATTAGTAAATGAGCACACCTACCATACTCTCTCAGTTTCGAATACCATTCTCTATGGAGAAATGGTTGATTCTCGAGTTGGAACAAGAAATATATAAGATGAACCTGGAGCATCTTGAAGCATCCCAAGTGAGGAAGTGTTAAAAAAATATGATGTGTTATGTCAAAGGAATTCAGATGCAACTGAAAGATCTCTAAATGGCCCTAACTGGAATACTTTGAAATATTGTAGCGTTAAATTATAATACCAAGTATAATATAAATATTTTTAGTTCCAAACTGGCACAAATAATTGAATAAATAAATGCAAAGAAGAGACACATTTTTATGTAGAATATTTCAAAATAATTTACTTCACTGTCACAGAGAAGGGTTATAGCTCCCCTCTCCCTAAGTGTGGACTGCACAAAATCACTCCTTCCAAAGAGTACAGGATGGAAGGGGAAAAACAGTAAGAGTAACTTTGCAGTGGAGAAAACTGACAAACACTATCTCGACCAGGAAATAATGGTTAACATCCACAGAGATAAGTCATGTTGATAGCAGGTACCATTGATATTATGTGGTGAAAATAGCACTTTGCCTCTGAGATCTTCATTCAAAAAAAAAAAAAAAAAAAACAACCCCAAAAAAAGCCATATCTCTAGCCTCATCATGAGAAAAACATTGGACAATTCTCAGTTGGAGGACATTCTATAGAAGATATGACCAGCACTCCTCAAAATTGTCAAACTCGGCAAGAGTGGGTAAAACCTGAAATACTGTCATGGTCTTGATGAAATGTTCACCAACACAAGAAACGACACAGCCAAGTGCTTTTTGTGGAGGGCAAATGGAAAGGCTCATGCAGTGGGATATTCATATTGTCACCTGCTTCAGGGCATATGCCATATATTGTCCTTTGTCTCTTGAACGTCTGTGTTTAGTTGTGATAATTGTATACGGTACAGTTGACCCATGAGAGTCTCATCATTTAATATTATTAAATATTTTTAATGTTATGCTTTCTATCACAATCCAATTAACTACTAATTTCTAGATAAGTGAATAAATATTTTTTAGAGTCCCTAAACATTTAATACACAGTTTGTGATTATTTATTGGAAAAATATTTCATGGGGAAATTAGGAAGGACATAGAACCTAATTAGGAAGAGATTTTATCAACACTCCCTTAGCCTCAAACTATGTTTAGGCTACTATGTCTATGCTATTTTCCTCTTGAAGCAACATAACTTTCCATGTTGTGCAAAGTCAGCAAGATAAAACTTATTTTGTGTTCTAATACATTCAGGCAGAAACCTTCAGAAGTTTTCAAATATTGATCTCACTCTTGCAGTTTTATTCTTGGAATAAGATATCCTACCAAAAAGGTGTCTTATTGGTACTCTATCTAAATATAGCAACCAAAGTGGAAAGGAGTCTTCATAGAAATACAAACAAATATGCTACAAGAAAAAGACCCCTAAATCTCACTTAGACCCTTTGACAGAATATTTTTAAATAAATTGTTATTGCAATTAATCAATGTGTTTTAGACCACTGCTTTGTGAAAAACTCTATGATTATGTATATCATAATCTTTGTCTAGATAAGTAATGAAACGCACATTGAATGCAGTGTGCAGAGTGGAAACATAAATCCAATCATGACCTCTGATCTACATGCTTTGAATGATAGAATAGATGGATTCTATGATATATGCAACTGTCTGGATTATAATTAAATATCATTTGCATAATTATGTCTTGGATTTATTCTCTCTATTTTCTTACATTTTTCAAAGATTGCTTGTGAAAGTCATATGGTTTGTGTAATTTTTAAAATTGACAAAAGATTTATAAATTTTTCATTTTAATTATCAAAGAAAGCCAGCTGTTTGGAGACTGCAAAACAAAGTGTTGTATTTTACATTAGATTATTAATGAAACAAACAGTAGAAGATGGTAGAAGGGACAGCTGGGTGGACTTCTGCTGTGGTGAACTAGCAAAAATTATTTTATATTTAAGTGTTAAAGTTAATTGCATATTAGTGACTAAAACAGTTTTCATATTTGGAGGTTAAAATTGCTAATTATAGCACTTATTTTGTTCATATGGATATCTGCTTATTTTTTCAGTTTCCAGGACTTACTTCATTTAAACATTTGAAACGCTGAAGCTCTTCATTCAGAATGCTTACTAGAAAAATGTAGTGTCTAACAGGGCATACAGAGGGGATTTGGTTCAGTGGTAGGACAGTGCACAAAGCACATTTCATCCAGCTTGAGCAGTGGGTCCAATAGCATGGCTCTGAGTCCCTATGGATAGTAAATCCTCAGATAGCAACAGTGACAAAAGATGGAGGATTCAGAATACACCCCACAGAATGGCTGAAAAAGAACTGCTTGAGTCTCCAATTCCAGTTGGCTTAGACTTAAGAAGACGTTGAAGAGAAAAAGCGCTGTGGAGTGTAGAATTTAGGGTTTAGTTCCCCATGCCACTGGCTAATGTTGATTGCAGAAATCACAAATCAGCTCCTAAAGCCATGGAAATTCTAGATCCAATCCTCATCAGGATTACTACATACTACAGAAGGTGATGTTGGCTCATTCTCTTTCTCTCTCTCTGTCTCTCCCTCTCTCTTTCTCTCCCTTCTTCCCTCCCATTCCTCAACATTCATCTCCAGAGATTTTTTTTTATTATATTTTAAGTTCTAGGGTACATCTGCACAACGTGCAGGTTTGTTACATACATATACATGTGCCATCTTTGTGTGCTGCACCCATTAACTTGTCCAGCTTTCTGAGCAAACTATCTCAAGGACAGAAAACCAAACACCGCATGTTCTCACTCATAGGTGGGAATTGAACAATGAGAACACTTGGACACAGGGTGGGGAATACCACACTCCAGAGATTGTTTTTTATTGCATGAGGTTTGAGTTACTCCTGCTTCAATACTTCTCTGATCCTAAGTGATATGGAGAGGGAAACACAGCCTTGCTGTTCCTGAACCTCAAGGATAGTCACTTGGGTCTTTTAAGTTGCTCTTGCATGGAATGGTTTTGATTTTGATAGATTAACTTTCATGTTATTGGATGGCTGGAAAAATTTGTGGTGTAAGAGGAACGATGAGTGAAAATATATGATGAATATCTATAGCACTCCCTAAGTTACCTATTTCTGATTCATTTTGATTTACCAAGAGAATACCTGATAATCTAGGAAAAAGTTTTCATGGAATGCTTTTGCCCATGATACACTCTTCCTGGGACTTCTCCAGTGGCAGAGAAGCACAACAAGCAGGATATTCAGGATCCTGACAAACAGGGCAAATAACAATTCAAGACTGCCTTCAGCATTAGCTAAAGTGACTTATTAGGAAACAAAACAAAACAAACAAACAAAAAATAAAAACTAAAAAGCTCTGTTCAAATATAATTTAGGATTAATAAAAGAAATTAATCTAATTAACTATCTCTAGTATTTGTCTTGAATGATTTTTAAGCTGATAGTAAAGAAATTGTAAAAGCTATCTCTTGTCCTCTTAAAATTTATAACCTGAAGTATAAGACAGTTTGAGTAAATGTGTGATTCTTTTGAAACCAGTAGGTAACCATGATTGCCTGTGGCTTTATTAACCCATAATCTAATCTTATTAAGATGTAAATTAAAATCTGTTCTAAATTGCTTTACATCAAAAGGACTGTGGAGGAGGAGAAAGAAAAGTTATCTCTGAAGTCAGAAGTTCACATAAGTTTCCTCTGAACATGCATGGAACCTAGTGTCAAATAGGGTGCAGTCATTATCTGCTTAATTCCAAGTAAAAGAAAAAGAGAAAATAAAGCATAAAACCAAAATAGTTTTAGGCAGCATTTTTCAAACTGACTGGGGAGAATCGTGTCACGGATAACATGGGGAAGAAAGTAAGAAAGAAACCAGAGGTACAAGCTCAAGCTCCACCACCACTTTTCGTCATCTGTTCAAAAAGTGCTTTGTTTTGAACACTTTGTTTTGTGGATGATAGAATACAGAGATAGATAGATGGATGGATAGATAGATTGATAGATAGATAGACACAATGTTTTCAAACCACTTCCAACCATTCAAACATCTTTTTGTTTGGTGATCTGTCCGTTTGGTGATCACAAAGCCATTGTCTTGTGTGAACAGATCCCCAAACAAAAAGATGTTTCATTGCCCACAAATGTATAACCAAATCTTTCCTGTTGTCTTTCCAAAAGTGAGGGAACCCTTCTAATGTCTTAAAAATAAATAACCATGACTCACTTTTCACTTTCTGTCTCCCAAGCCAAATTGGTGGAATGGGCCTCAATTTTGAAAATTAATGGGAATTAGTTGTGCCTTCTCATAGTTCCTCTGCAGAGGGCTTAATGAGAGAGTACCCCATCAGGGAAAACAAAGACATTTTTGCAAATTGCATTTTGTACTCTAAATTCAGCTGATCATGACAATTTTATATCAATACTAATTTCAAATTGAAATACATCCCAGATCAGGGATTTTTGCTTCAATATGTAATAGATTAATATGTAAATTAATGTAAATAATATATAATTAAATTAAAATAATATGTACAATACGTAATATGTAAAAGATTAATGTACCCACAAACAGCAATGGGAAAACCAGATAAATTTAGAAATCATATACTGAAGGCGCTGTAAGCTGTCAAAATTGTGAAAACTAGATAGACTAAAATTCTAGAAATAGAAGAAATGTTTCAAGACGAGCAGAGGAAAAAGCATTTGTACCAATGCCAGTGCCTGGGCTAAGTGACATGAATCAAAAGCTGGCAAAGGAAAAAGAAAATTGCTAGAAAAAAAATACTGAACTGCTTGAGGTCAGGTGGGTTGAATATGGAGATTTTAGGAGCCATTATCACATGAACAGTTCTTACAAGACACTACTGAAACCTTAGAGTGTGCAAGAGGCTTCAAAACTGGGCTGAAAACTGAAAAATCAGAAAATCCTGTGTTCCCATGGTGTTCAGAAAACAAAGAAAAGATAAGCACTGTCCTGAAAGAAAACAGGTGAATCATAGTGGGAGTGGTAAATCGGCTTGAAGGACTTGCAGTCACTTTTACCAAAAGGAACTTCGAATTCTGGGTATAGCTAGAAGACGCAAGACTGGGCCCTCAAATCCTAGACAGTGGCATTGCTGCAGGAAAGAAAAAGACCAGTAGTGATATTCGCCTGGGCTAAGGTGAGAAAATCAGAGACTTAAATTCAAAAGTAGTCCGTTTTCGACTCAACGTAATGACAAAATTAGAAGCTTTGTAAAGTGGAATCATAAAGAGTTAACATTAAATTCTTGAAAGGAAGAGCTGATTTTTCCATAGTCTTTTAAGGCACAAGAGACAAAAACCTGCCAAACTTTCAACTGAAAGACCTAGAAGGCTACCACCTAGAAGAAAGAATTAATTAAAAGCAGACTGAGTTTTAGGAAAACTACTACTGTATCTTCATCCAGTCCCATTCTAAATTGGATACCATAGCTAAAAGAAGACATCATAAGAAAAGAACACTACAGGCCAATATCCATAATGAATACAGATGCAAACAAATTTAACAACACATTAAAAAAAATATTCACAGGTGGGACACAACTCCCGCCTGTAATTCCAGCAGTTTGGGAAGGTGAGACAGGCAGATCACCCAAGGTCAGTTGTTCAAGACTAGCCTGGCCAACATGGTGAAACCCCATCTCTACTAAAAATACAAAATTTAGCCGGGCATGGTGGCGTGTGCCTATAATCCTAGCTACTTGGGAGGCTGAGACAGGAGAATTGCTTGAACCTGAGAGGCGGAGGCTGCAGTGAGCCAAGACTGCGCCACTGACTGGGTGATAGAGTGAGACTCCATCTCAAAAAAAAAAAAATTAATTCACTGTAACCAAGTAGTATTCATTCCTTGGATGCAAGGATGGTTCAACATACACAAATCAGTAAGTGTGACATACCACACTAAGAGAAAGAAGGCCAAAACCATACAATTGTCTCAGTTGAAGAAAAAGCATTAGACAAAATTCAACATCTTTTCAAAATGAAAACACTCAACCAATTAGGTATAGACATACAACAAGTTATAGTGATTGAAACAGCATGGTACTGGCATAAAAAACACATTGAACATAAACACATAAAAAACGCAATGGTATGGGGAGCCAGGCAATGAACCTACATGTGTACAGTCAATTGATTTTTCCACAAAGGTGCCAAATATATACATTGAGAAAAGAACAGTCTCTTTAAAAAGCATTGGGAAAGTTAGATGGTCACATGCACAAAAATGAAATTGTATCTTTATCTCATACTCTATACAAAAATCAACTCAAAATTGATTAAAGACAAACATAAGAGCTGAAACTGGAAAACTACTAGAAGAAAACATAGGAGAAAAACAGTACACCAGGCAAAATTTTTTTAGATTTGACTCCAAATGCAGAAACAACAAAAGCAAAAATAAACAAATGGGACTGCATCAAACTAAAATGCTGTGATTTTTACACACTGTCTAGAATGTAGTGAAAAAAAGAAGTATAGCATTAAAAGGGAGATCATGTGATCAACAGTAAAAGAAACAAAAAAGAAAACAGGAGCACAGCCACAGATAATTCAGATATTTAAATTAATGAACAAGAAATTTCACTATAATTAATATCTTCAAGAAAATATAAAAGATAGACAATGTGGGCCCGGCACAGTGGCTCATGCCTATAATCTCAGCCCTTTGGGAAGACGAGGTGGGCAGATCTCCTGAGGTCAGAAGTTCGAGATGAGCCTGGCCAACACGGTGAAACCCCGTCTCTATTAAAAACACAAAAATTAGCCAGGCATGGTTGTGCATGCCTGTAATCCCAGCTACGCGAGAAGGAGAATCACTTGAACCAAGGAGGTGGAGGTTGCAGTGAGCCGAGATCACACCATTGCACTCCAGGCTAGGTGGCAAGAGCGAAACTCTGTCTCAAAAAAAAAAAAAAAAAAAGAATATCAAACCAAACAAACAAAAATAGATAATGTGAGTAAACCAATAAGAAATGAAATCACAGAATTTAAAACAATGAAAAATATATTTAAATCTAGAAATAAATACAATATTTGAAAGAGTTTGCTGAGTGAATTTGAAAGCAGACTGAACATGCCTTAAACAAATAATTTAACTGGAAGATAAGATTACAGAAAACGCTGTCACTGAATCTGAAATAGAAGAAATACCAAATACATAATAGAATAGATTGTCAGAGATATTAAAATGATGCTCAAAAGGTCAAACATATTTATAAGTGGACTTGCAAAAGGTAGAAAATAGTGATAGAAATAAGATGTAAAAGTGTGACTGGTAGTTTTCCTAAATGTAAGAAAAACTCACAGCAACCTCAAAAATCACAATCAGAATAAGGACGAAAACACATATTTCTTCTAATAAAGACCAACAGAAAAAGCATAAAAGCCCCCTGAGAAAACTGACATATTGAGCCCACGACCTTCAAAGACACACAAGTGAGACTTAGAGATGACAGAATGACAGGCCATAGTGATGGCAGCGAGGGCCCTTCACAGTGGGGAGGTGGGGATGGTGGTGGCAGGAGAGGCTGTGGGAGCAGCAATGGCTCCGTGGGTCCCCCATGCCCCACCTCCTGGAGGCAGTCGACTAAGCCGCCCCCACTGTCCCACAGCTGGGCTGACCTCCCAATGGGACCTGCCTCCCCCACACCCTCACTCCCCCCAACCCCCGCCTCCCCCCACCCACCCTACCCAGAGCCCAGAGCTTCTGCAGTCTGGACCCTGGCCCCGCCTCACCTCTCTCATTGGCCTCTGCTGAAGGGAGGGTGCAGGGAGGAGGCAGAGCTGGGGCCATGCTTCCCTCTGGGCAGTGCAGGAAGTGGGAGTGGCACCACCAGGCCTGATACTCTCCATGGCAGGACCTGGGCACACAATCTGCTCCCAGAGACTCCCAGGGCAGGGCTGCAAGCTGAGTAAGGCGTGGTAAGGGGGAGCTCGATACCAGGGAGACAGGGGGGCTCACATAGACGTTGTCCCTTCCCAAGACACTAACCAGGGGCCAAGCGAGGACCTGGAGCCCCTGCCCCAAGCTGCAAGGGGGTATGACCAGGGCTGCACACTCAATGGAGCCGGCTAGGAGCCAGAGGCAGGCCGCAGCCCTGCCCTCCTGGGCAAGTCAGGGTTGTGGCCTTGAGTCTCTCTGCACCCTTGGGTACCTGGAAACCACCCCCACCCCTTGCCCTTGCAGGTTCAGAGGTGTCTGTTCCCGCTGCCAGGCATCTCCCCACTGCTGGAGCCCACTCCAGTCTCAGGGAAATGTTGGGGTTGAGCCTTGGTGCTGTCACAGTCCAGCTGGGTGTGTGCACACTTGGGCTCTTCTGCCTCTGCCCCCTCCAGACTTTGAGTACTGACAAGCATGGCGGAGGTGGACAGGGGTGGGAGTGGAGTTGAGTGGTGCAGGTGTAAGCCGCCTGGGCACCATGGATGGTGGCAAGAGGCAGATGGGCTCCTCCTGGGCAAAAGGGGGTGGGGCCCAAGGGAGGCCCCTCCCCTCCTTCAGGCCAGGGAGGGCCTAGAAGCTGTGAACCAGTCTTCCAGTCCCGCAGACCGGAGTGGAGACTTGTGGTGCCTTCTCTGGGCCTCCTATGGCTGTCTATGGACCAATCACTGCACACTTACTCTACTCTGAGGTCTGTAAAAGCATAGGGCTCAGCCAGAGCAGAGGATGGAGAAACAAGGGTCAATCAGCTGCAGAGAGCAGCTACCCTCACAGCAGAGAACTGCAGACAGGACTACCTGCCTACAGAGAGGAGCCACCCTATCTGGGGCCTCCTCCCTGCAAGCAAATGGGAGGACCAGCTGCAGAGAGGTGGTACTCTCTCTGCTAAGAACTGAACACTTGTAGAAATGATAGGTCTGCAGAGGGCAACTACCCTCTCTGCTAGGAGCTAAAGACTTGTCAGGACACGCTGGCTACAGACAGGAGTTGCCCACTGAAGGTCTTCTCTGAGCTGTTCTATTGCTCAGTAAAGCTCCTCTTCATCTTGCTCACCCTCCATTTGTCTCCTCATTTTTCCTGGGTGCAGGACAAGAACTCAGGATCCGCCAAATGGCGAGGCTAAAAGAGCTGCTATAACACAGACAGGACTGAAATAGGCCCCTTGCTTGCCATGTTTGAGTGAAGAGCTGCAGCCCTTTGGGGAGCTCAGACCTAGGAGTTCCCCAAACCAGGGCTGTGATTACCTCTTTGGGACCCTGTCGTTACTGGTATCTCCAAACTTCCAGATACCACCGCATTCCCTGGTGCCAACCAGGGAAGCTGCCTGCAGTGTGCCTGGTACCGCCACAGCCTCACAGAGAGCTGGCACCCATGCCAACACCTGGAGCTGCCTACGTCCTGGCCGCAGCTAATGTGTCTGACCGTGCAGAAACCAGACCCCATGTTCTCTCACACACAGCCCTCAGCACTCCATGCCTGACTCTAGTCTCCCTTGGTGGTATGGGATCCAGGCTGGTAGCATGAACTGAATACAGCCTGCCAGGTCGAGTGGTCGGAACAAGCCCAGTGGGCCCAAGCAAAACTTGGACAAAGGCATCACCAGCCACAGGTTTTCAGGCAGCAAAGTGACACCTGAAAGAGTCCATAACAATAGGAAAATGGAATGAAAAATAGGGAGAACTGGACAAAAAAAAAAAAAAAAAAAAAAAAAAAAACACTTTAAAATTCTACAGCGAGCAAAAGTATCCTCCAAAATAAAGTTGATTGATTTCAGGAACCAAAACTGAAGCAAATTTGTATCATCAGTTTTGCACTAAAAAGCAAATAAAGAGAGTGTATCAAACAAGAGATAAAAGGGCCAGATGGAAACAAGAAAATGCAGGATGAAATAAAGTACACAAACAAAGAATGAGAAGGTAAGTGTATATAAATGAACACTGATTGTACTAAACAAAAAAAGTCATGCTCCGTGTAGGCTGAAATTCATTGATAACTAAAGTGCATGGCAACAACATGGAAAGAGAGAGAGAAAGCAAATGATATAAACGTAAATTCAAGTAGAAGTGAGTATATGGTAAAATCATTAACTTGTTTTAAACAATTCAAGAATCAATGCTGTCATCTCTAGATAACCAATTAAGGAAGAAGAAAATATAGCTAACAAAATCATAGAGAAAAAGAACAAAATACTAAAAGTAACATGGGCCCAACGCGGTGGCTCACGCCTGTAATCTCAGCACTTGGGGAGGCCGAGGGGGGCAGATCACGAGGTCAGGAAACCGAGACCATCCTGACCAACATGGTGAAACTCCATCTCTAATAAAAATAAAAAAAAAATTAGCCAGGTGTGGTGGTGGGCTCCTGTAGTCCCAACTACTCAGGAGGCTGAGGCAGGAGAATGACATGAACCTGGGAGGTGGAGCTTGAAGTGAGCCGAGATCGTGCCACTGCACTCCAGCCTGGGCAACAGAGCGAGACTCAGTCTCAAAAATAAAAAAATAATAATAAAATTAAAAATAAAAGTAACATTATATTTATACAAAGTAGAAAAAAGGAGCAAAAGAGAATCATCCAAAAGTTTGGCAAAATAGAAAATAAAGAATTTTAAAAGTTAATAATGAAGAGGAAAAGAGTTAAAGTGTGGATCACTAGGTCAAGAGATTGAGGCCATCCTGGCTAACACAGTGAAACCCCGTCTCTAGTAAAAATACAAAAAGAAGTTAGCCGGGCGTGGAGGCGGGTGCCTGTAGTCCCACCTATCCTGGAGACTGAGGCAGGAGAATGGCGTGAACCCGGGAGTCGGAGCTTGCAGTGAGCCGAGATCCGGCTGTCCAAGGTAACCATATTGTAGGGGTACAAAACAAGTCTCAATAAATTTAGAAGGACTGAAACAATACAAAACATCTTATCTGACCAGTGTAATGAAGCTTGAAATCAATAACACAAAGAATAACGGATAACTCACAAATATTAGAAAATTATACAAGATGCTCTTAAACAACCAATGGGTCAAAGAAAAAAAAATCACAAGGGAAATTAGAAAATAGAGGTGAGTGTAAGTGGTGATACAGCATGCCAAAGTTCTGAGCTGCAGCAAAAACAGTGATCAGAGATAAATTTATAGCAGTAAACAGGCATGTTTTAAAAAGAAAGAAAAATATCAAATCAGTAACCAACTTTACACCTAAAGGAAATAACATTTTAAAAAATACAAAATAAACCCAAAGCTAGCAGAAGAAAGGAAATAATAAAGATTAGAGCAAAGGTAAACAAAATAGAAAAAAGAAAAGCAGTAAGAGGATTAATTAACCTAAAAATTGGCTTCTTGAGAAGATTAGCAAAATTACAAACTTTAGTTTGAACAAAAAATAAAAAGTAAATATATAAATAAATATAGAATACACAAACAACTAAAATCAGAAATAGAAGTGGACAGTGACAGTCAGATATTTTAAAAAAGGATTATAAGAGAATACTATAAGAAATTATATGCATCAGGCCAGGCGCATTCGCTCACACCTGTACTCCCAACACTTTGAGAGGCCGAGGTGGGCAGAACATGAGGTCGGGAGATTGAAACCATTCTGGCTAACACAGTGAAACCTCGTCTCTACTAAAAATACGAAAAATTGCTGGATCTTGGTGTTGGGCCCCTGTGGTCCCAACTACTTGGGAGGTTGAGGCAGGAGAATGGCGTCAAACCAGGAGGCGGAGCTTGCAGTGAGCCAAGATTGTGCCACTGCACTCCAGTCTGGATAACAGAGCGAGACCCTGCCTCCAAAATAAATAAATAAATAAAAGAGAAATTATATGCATCAAATTTAACAACCAAATTGGCATGGTCGAATTTTAAAAAATATGTAGATTACCAAAATAGACTCAAGAAGAAATAGAAGGTCTGAATTGATCTATAACAAGTAAACAGATTGAATAAGCAATGAAAAATACCAAACAAAGAAAAGGACCAGGTGGCTTTACTGGTGAATTTTACCAAATACTTAAAGAATTAGCAACAATCTTTCTCAAACTCTTTCAAAAAATACAAAAGGAGGGAACAGTTCCTCACACAGTCTATAACATTTCCTCATACAATCTATACGATTCTGATACTAACCCGGAAAAGAATATATTTTTTAAAAATCAGAGATCAATATTTCATATGAATATAGATGCAGAATTCCTGAACAAAAATACCAGTAAGCGGAATTCAGTAGCATATTCAAATGACTATAAACCATGACCAGGTAGAATCTGTCCCAGGAGTGCAAGGGTTCAACATACAAAAATCAATCATTGTAAAGCACCATATTTACCGAACAGAGGGGAAAAAGAGCTCACATCGTCTCAATTAACTAAGAATAGTCATTTGACAAAATCCTTCATATTAGAAACAGTCAACACCCGCCCTCCACTGGCCCCTGCTGGAGAATACAGAACTGAGACCCAAAGAGAATTATCTCAACATGATAAACTACATTTATAGAAGCCCACAGCTAGCATCATACTCAATGGTGAAAGTCTGCAAGCTTTGCCCCATGATCAGGAACAAGATGAAGATGCCCACTTTTACTAATTTTATTCAATATTTTTACTGGAAGTTTTAGCGAGAACAACCGGTCAAAGGAAGTAAATAAATATCAAAATTGGAAAGGAAGAAGTAAATCTCTCTATCCCTATTTACAGATAAGGGATCCTGCATATAGAAAATTCCAAAGATTCTGCAAGAAAATTGCTAGAGCTAATAAAAAAAATTCAGTAAGTTTCAGAGTACAAAATCAACATGCAAACATCAGCTGTGATTTTGTTCAACTGCTGTGAAGAGTTTGCAAGGGATATTAAGAGAGTAATTACATTCATAGTAGCATCTAAAAGATTATACCTGGGAATAAATTTCACCAAGGAAGTGAAGTACGTGCACACTGAAAGTTACAAAACATTACTGAACCAGATTTAAGAAGCCTAAGTAAATGGAAAGACATCCTGTGTTCATGAATAGGAAGACTTACTATTAAGACACAGAATACCTATCAAATTTCCTATGGCGTTTTTTACAAAAATAGAAAAGTCATTGCTTAAATTAATATGAAATTTTGTAAAAAGAACAAAGTTGAATATTTACTTCCCTGATTTCAAAATTTACTACAAAGTGAAAGTAAGCATAACAGTGTGATACTGGTAAAAACAGACATGAGAACCATGGAACAGCATTGTAAACCCAGAAATAATCCCATACATCTGTGACCAACTGATTTTCGACAAGGATATTATGAACACTCAATGGGTAAACATAATATTTTCAACAAATGGTGTTGGTACAACTGGATTCCACATGCAAATGAATGAAGTTGGACATCTACCTCATGTCATATATAATAATTAACTAAAAATAAATAGATGACCTATATATGAGATAATACCATATGATGCTTAGGAGAAAATATAGGGGTAAATGAATCTTCATGACCTTCGATTTGGAAGTGAATTTTTAGATATGATGCCAAAAACAAACTAACGAAATAAATAAATATTAGATAAATAGAACTTCATAAAACTTTAAAAAACCTTTTATGTAACAAACAACTTTATTTTAAAAAGTCAAAAAAAAAAAAACCTACAGGATGGGAGAAAACATTTGCTAATCACATAGCTGATTCTATAGCTAATCATATAGCCGACTGAATGCCAGAAAGTGTAAATGACTCCCACAAGTCAATAACAAAAAGATAAACAGCCTAATCTAAAAATGGGCAAAAGGCTTTAATAGTCTTTTCTCATAAGATATACAAATGATTTAATAGGACATAAAATATGCTCAACATCCTTAATCGTTAGAGAAAGTCACATTAAAACCATGAGATATCACGGCACTCTATGCAGACAGTTTCATTGTAAAAAACAAAACAAAACAAAGCAACAACAACAACAACAAACCAGGAAGGAACTAAAAGGAAAGAGAGAAAAAAAAATAAGTTTTCATAAGAATGTGGAGAAATTGGAACGCATACATTGCTGGTGAGAATGTCAAGTGGAGCTGCTCTGATAAACAGTTTAGTAATTCTCCATAAATATAAAATCTCCATATGACCCAGCAATTCCCAGCAAGGGTACACTCAAAAGAATTGAAAACAGGGACTAAAACAGATACTTGTATGTAGCATTTTTCGCAAGAGCGAAATGGTGGAAAAAACTCATGCTCCTGAACACATCAATGGATAAACAAAATGTAATAGATACATGCAATAGACTACTGTGTGACTATAAAAAGGGAATGAAGTTCTGATATATACTACAACATGAGTGAATCTTAAAAACACGATGCTAGATGAAATAAGCCTGATGCAAAAGAACAAATATTATATGAGTCTGCTCATATTCTAGAGTAGGCAAATTATTAACTAAATATATTATAAGTTACCAGGGGAAAATGGAGGGGGCAAAAGAAGAGGTATTCCTTAATGTGTGCAGGGTTTCCATTAGGGATAATGAAACATTTTGGCAATAGATAGCAGTGATGGTTGCAGAACATTGCAAATGTCATTAATATCACTGGAACTAACACTTAAAATGTATGAAATGGCAGGTTTTATGTTATATATTTATTTTTACCACAGTAAAGAAAAAGCAACTTTTAGAAATTACCAATATAGCACATGAATAGAAAAATTGAGAAAAAATAAAATGAAAATATTGAAAGATACAGTGAAAGAAGTCAACAGAGTTCAGTAAACATTCAAGCTAAGAATTATAACAAGCAGAATGAAAACACATTTTCTTAATCACAAAAAATATATCAAGAGAAACAAAAAAATTACCACAAAATGCTTAGCAGGGATATTCTAAAAGCTTTATTTGTGATAACAGGTATCTAATATCATTTATCATTTTACTGGATATTCCTTAGGGTATAGGAAAACAACCACACAACAATAATAAAATCACAAGCACTGAAAAAAAATCCCTTTTTATTTATATATGGCATAATTTTCTCTGAAGAAAATTCAGAAAAGTTTGCAATCAACTATTAGAATTCATAGCATGAAAACAATTTTTTTTAATTAAAAAGAGGACTTGAAGTAGCAGATATAAAACTCAATCCTAAAGCAACAGTAATGTAGATAATATGATGTTGGCCGAGGAACAGAGTTGTGCATTTACAGAAACCTGATTTATAAAATGTGATATGGGAGTGCTGTGAGAGGCAAATTGACCTTTTAACAAATTGCTAAATTGATGGGATATCCATACAGAAATAAATATATATGGATCTTGATTATTATATCATTTCATACTAAAAATAATCAATTCCACACATTTTGGATGCTCAAATGTGAAAAGTAAAGAGATAATGTTTTTGGAAAGAAACGTAGATAATTATCTCTGTGATCACAGAATATAAAAAAGATTTCTTAAGAAAAGTTCCAAGGAATGCCAAATGTAAAGGAAAAGTGTCTAAATTGGGCCACATTAAAATTAGTAACTTGTGTTTATTGAAAAAATCATTAGCAGATTTAGAAATCAGCCAATAGAGTAGATGAGAAAATGAAAAGGATACAGACACACTGTATAGTGAGCACCTGCAAAACAATAAGAAAATTATGAAGAAGCAATAGAAAAAATGAAATATATAAAATTGTGAGAAGACATAAATACAAAATATGGTCAATTTCAGTAGTTATGAGGGAAATAAAGATTAAAATCTTCATATTATGCATGTCCCACTGTTAACCAGCATATGTAGTGTCTAGAACTCTTAAACTAATGATGAGAATATCAGTTGGTTCACAAGCTTTTGAGAAAAATTGAGCAGCATCAATTTTCGCCATGGGGAAGGAAGTGGTATGACACAAGCCTTCCTGCCATAAATAGCAATACTGGACAAAATACATGAGGCAACTGTTTATGGGATTTGGACAATAGACTGCAGAAGAGAGGAATCTTTCTGAGGACATTTCCTGACCATGGCAGAGGAAGGAGGAGCCCCATCGGACCCTGGTAACCCCACTAATCTAAGATGGCAAATAAGAGGACCTCTGCCAAATAGACTGCAAGTCGCAGGAGGCTGAGTAGAGCACCGTGGAACTGGAAGCCAGATGTCTCTGGGACTGGATGCTACCAGCCCTGGGCTAACAGTTGGCCAGTGCATGTTCATGACAATACTATGTGAGGCTTCCTGAGTGTGCTTACAAATGGTTGAGACCAGAACAAAGGCTTCAGAAATCAAGCATTGATAGCAATCATTAACGTTACAGCCTCCGCAGAGTGAAGAAATCTCTTTGATACCACCAGTTACATTTGAGACACCAGAAAGGCCACAGTTTAGGCTTGACGACAATGTACCAGATTAAGGAGTGCAAAAGGCTTGCGCTAATAAAGGCTAACATTAGGCCTCAACGAAATCCTCAGGGAATATGAAGTTTGGAGTTTGCACCCTACCAAGTAAACGTTTTGGCATAGACATCTGACTTTTCATAGATCTCCACTAACAAAAATTAAAATCAAGACCACAAAAGTTGTAGATTGTTAGCCAGTAATTGTGTCAATGCCTACAAATATAAAACAGCAACTTTCTTCAGTGGAAGAATACTTATTGTTTAAAATGTCTAACACAATAAGATTTTCTCTATATATAATACAAAAGAAACAAAAAAAGAATTGATAATCAAGAAATAAAAGTAAAACAAAACCCCAGAATTAGACACCTAAACCTTGCATTAAGTACAATAAAAAAGAAGATATTATAAAGATTATAAAGATGTTTGAGGATATAAAGATAAGCGTAATCTTAAAGAATTAACAGGTCAAAAATCTCAGCATAGAAAACGTAAGAAAGAACTAAATAAAAATTTAGAACAGATTATACTAAAAATATTTCACAGGGTGGAGTTAACACAAGATACTTGATAAGAGAAGAAAATGTCTAAAGATAGAACAATATAAATAATACAATCTGCAGAGCAGGGAAAAAGATTTGTGAAAAATGAGCAGATTCTCAGGAATGTGTGGAGCAATGTCACATAGAACAGAACTCCTCAACGAAAAAAGGAGAAAATAAATGGAAAAATCATGGGAGAAAACTTTTTAATTTTGATGATAAGCATGAATTTAAAAGTTCAAGAATCTCAACAAATCTTGAGCAAAATATTATATATTATATATACATAAGAGAGATCAGAACAGGAAGGAGGCAGAGAAGTAGGGAGAAAGAGGAAGGAAGACAAAAGAAAAGAAGGAATAAAGGAAGGAAAGAATGAAAGAAGAAAGGAAGGAAGAAATAAAGACAGGAAGGAAAGAAGTAGGGAAGTAAGGAAGGAAGGAGAAAAATCTCATCAAAGAACATAATAGTATAACTGCTAAAAACAAAGACAGAAAATGTTAACATCACTCAGGGATGAAAGATACAGTATAATCAGAGAAACAAGTGTACATCTTTTAAGAGATTTCTTAACAGAAATTATAGAGGCATGGCAGAAAATGAAATAGCATCCTCCTGCGTGGATGAATAATTTATTCACTTTTGTTTGTTTATTCATTTATCTAGCAGTGAATATTTGGGCTGTGTCCAGTTCTTGACTAGAACATTTGTCTACAAAACGTTGTAAGAGCATATGGTTTTATTTCTCTTGGGTAAATAATTAGGAGTGGGATGATTGCTCGTAGGGTAAGTATAAGTTATCATTTTGAGAAATTGCCCAACTGTTTTACAAAGTGGTTATACTTTTCACAGGTGAGAATTTCAGTTGCTTCACATCCTTGCCAGGACTTGCTATTGTCGGTATTTAAAAATTACACTTGTAAATAGTGTAATTTTACACTATATTGTGGCCTATTATATTTTAATTTGCATGTTTCTAATATATAACTATGTTAAGCATCTTTTCATGTACTTGTTAACCACCTATAACTTTTCTTTCGTGAAATGTCTGTTCAAGTGTGTTGTTTCCTTTATTATTAAACTTTGAGTTTTAGGGTTTCTTCTAGTTTCATTTTGTTTTTTTGTATATGTACAGAACATGTCCTTTATCATATACTTGAAATGCAAATATATTCTCCATGTGTCTTGTCTTTTATTCTTTTATCAGTACCTTTCAAACAGTAAGTTCTTAATTCTAATAAAGTCCGATTCACCAATTGTTGTCTACTATGGATTATTATTTTGGTGGAATATAAGGAAAATTTTTGCCTAACATAAAGGCACAAATATATTCTCCTAGGTTTTCTCCAAGTGGTTTTGTCTTTAGGTTTTGCCTTTAGGTCTATGAGCCATTTAGTTTTTGTAAGTGATGGGAAGAATAAATCACTTTTTAAATTATGAATATCCAATTATGCTAGTACTATTTGTTGAAAAGGCTACACTTTCTCCAACTACTTGCTTTTGACCTCTGCTGAAAATCCAGTGACCATATGTGTGTGTCTTTTCCTGGACTCTGTATTCTGTTTCATATGTATTTATGCTAATATCTCAGTAAAATAATAAAAAAAAACTAAGCAAAAATCAATAAAATGAAAATAAGAAAAAGAACTGAGAAAATAAAAAGAAGCAAGTTGGTTGTGGAAATATGGATTAAATTAATAAACACCTAGCAAGAAATGAAAACACAAAGAGAGAAAACACAGATTTCCCAAACCAAGACCCAAATAAGACATAGTACAAAAGATCCAACGGATACTAGAAAGATAATAAGGAAATATCAGAACAATTATATAGCAATAAATTTGTCAGTGTTAAATTTGGCAGTGACAAAATTTACAAATAGTTTTTAAAAAAGGAAGTATTAATAGTTCTTTATGTAGTAAAGACTATGAATGTGTAATCTACCATTTTCTTACAAAGAAGTCTAGGTCTAGACACTTGCACTTTGAATGCAATTAAACATTTTAAGGAAAAACAGCAACAATTTTATGCAAAATCTGTCAGAATATAGAAAAGTTTATGAGATTGCACATTTCAGTGCTCTGGATGCAGGTGTGTAATTGACTGGCCTTCTGCACTGTGAAATCCTTCACTGTACTTGTGGCAACGTTCTTTCCCATGGGCACTTCCAAACCAGCACCTGAACGTGGAAGGGTTGCTGAGGGAGAAGCATTGCCAGGAGACTCCAAGATTCTATGATGGAGGGCAAGGCCCCAATGTCCTCAGTGAAACTCTTTAGAATGTCACCATAGTCTAAGAAGCTTTCCCTCATTGTCCTTCCTTTTTCACTCTTCCCCACTGAAACTCAGACGTTCATTGCAGTCTGATGGCTCTCCCAAACTCTCCCTGATTTCTCAACATTTTCTCTCACAGGCATTTCCCCTAATAAACTGCTTGTGTGTTTAATCCCTTCTTCTTCTTGCCTTAAAGAGGCTAAAACACTAGGACTAAAATGGGTGACACTAGGAGTGGTCTGAGGAAGCAGGGGTAGTTGTGTGCTGACAACCTGGGCTCATTTATTGCCTAGCAGACAAAGAGGACAGTGCCATGTCTGGTAAATGGGAAAGAGACGGTCCCTGGAACAATTTGGTGGTTTCACTGAAAATGAACTGGGAAAATATCCTAGTGGAGAATATTGTGGCAGGTAAGATAATTTTTACTTGAAAAATTACCCAAGGAACACGGGCAGAAAGAGCAGAATTGTGTGG
Source organism: Macaca nemestrina (assembly GCF_043159975.1). Lineage (NCBI taxonomy): Eukaryota > Metazoa > Chordata > Mammalia > Primates > Cercopithecidae > Macaca > Macaca nemestrina. The sequence continues at coordinate 95,888,618 of NC_092132.1, read as the reverse complement.
GCTTTGCCAGGTAGTATGAATGCCCTGAAGGAAAACTGGGAGACATTGAAGGCTGCTAAGAACAATGGCTAAGGGTGGAAGCTACAGGGCATCAGTAGCAACTCACAAACAGCCTCTGTTCCCTACATATGACGGGCAGAGACAGCTGGGCAGCATGCAGTCACCTCACAGTTAGGGTTTCAGGGCTCAGGATATTTGAATTTCCAGCCATGACAGGAGCGTTATGAACACAGCAGGGACTGGGGGGGAAACCTGAAACCCTAAAACTTGGGCAACTTGGATGGATGTACCCTGGGTGTTGACTCTGCAGTTCCCCTCTGGATCCCTAAGAAGTGCAGAGGCAACCCCACTCACCTAGTAGGAGCTGGCACTACCACTGTGATGGTAGGGGCATGCTGACAAAAACAGGAACAGAGGAAATTTTAGCCATTGACACTCACAGCTACTGCAAACACAGGCTCAACTCTAGTCAGATAAACATAAAATCCCACAAACAGCCTATTTATTCCAGTTTCTTTTATATAGTACATCACTTCCAGATTTCAACAAAAATTCCAACAATGCTATAAAAGAAAAAACACAGTTTGAAGAGATGGTAAGCATCAGAACAAGGCTCAGATATGATAGAGATGTTAATGTTATAAGACCAGATATTGAGAACAACTATGATTACTATGTTAAAGGCTTTAATGAATAACATAGACAGCATGCAAGAGCAGACGGTCAGTGAAGCAGAGACACAGAAACTCTAAGAAAGAATCAAAAGCCAATGTGAGAGATCAAAAGCACTGCAACATAAATGAAGAATGCCTTCCATTCAAAAATGTGCAAAGAACCCTTACAACTCAACAATAAGAATACAAACAACTGAAGAAAAACATGAGCCAAAGACAATGACAGGCACCCCATCAGAGAACATATACAGATGGCAGATAAGCATATGAAGAGGCAGTCAACATCATATGCCACCAGGAAAATGCAAATTAAAATCAGAATGAAACTGGAAGCCATTAGCTTAAGTAGAAGAACTCAGAAACAGAGAGTCAAATAGCATATGTTCTAACTTATAACAGGGAGCTAAACAATGTGTGCCCATGCACATATGGAGTGGAATAATGGACACTGGAGACTAGGAAGTGTGGGGACAGGTGAGGGATGAGAAATTACCTAAAGGCTACAATGTACCCTATTAGGGTGATGGTTACACCAAATGCCCAGACTTCACCAATATGCCACTTATACCCTATCCATGTAGCAAAATGACACTTATACCCCCTAAATCTATAAGAATAAAAAAAGTTAAAAGAATGAGATACCACTACACACCAGTTAGAATAGCCCAAATCCAGAACACTGATGACACCAAATGCTGGCAAGAATGTGGAGCCACAGGAATGCTCATTCATTGCTGGTGGGAATGAAAATTGTTCAGTCACTTTGGAAAACAGTTCAGCAGTTTCTTCCACAGCTAAACACAACCTTACCATAGGATCTAGCAATCATGCTCCTTGATATTTGACCAAAAGAACTGAAAAGTTATTTCCATGATACAGGCAGGAGGCACAGAACTCTCCTATATAGTTAGGGGAGGGTCCTTGAAGAACCTGTGACCCACCCAGGTCATTATGCACAGGGGGCTTGCCTAAACATACCCACAGTGAAAAATTCCATCCCTTAACATATGCGTAGTTAGGGAAATAAATCAATGTGGAGTGACTCAGACCAAGGGCCCACATGTGCACCAGAAGGATGGGGTGAAGTCACCAGGAATTTGCTCCTTATGCAAAAGAGGAGCCTGGCCTCTTCAGCTCGTGTGTGGAAGTCCTGGTACTTCATTCTGAGGGGGAAATCTGCTTGGAAAACTCCTGTCTTTGTTGAGAGCTTTCCTTTCGCCTAATAAATTCCATTCTCGTCACCCTTCTCTGTGTCTTTGTGCCTAATTTTTCCTAGTCATGAGACAAGAACCTGGATTTAGCTGAACTAAGGAGCAAAAATCCTGCATCATCCATGCAAAAATCTGCACTTGGATATTAATTGCTGCTTTATTCACAATTGCCAAAACCTGGAAGCAATCAGGATGTCCTTCAGTAGGTAAACAGATAAACTGCTACATCCAGATAAGTGGATATTATCTGGCACTAAATGAAAATAATCTATCAAACCATGAAAATTCACGAAAGAAACATTTAAGCCCATGTTACTAAGTTAAAAAAAAAAAAAAAAAACAATGTAAAAAGCTACATACTATAGGAGTCCAGTTATATGACATTCTGGAAAAGCCAAAACTATGGAGATAGTAAAAGAATCAGTGATTGCCAGGGGTTGGGGGTCAGTGAGGGATGAATAGGTAGAGCACAGAGGATTTTTAGGGCAGCGATATTATTCTGTACAATACTCTGATGGCTGAGATATGTCATTACACATTGTCAAAGTCAGAATATGCAACACCAAGAGTAAACCCTAGTATAAACTATAGAGCTTTAGTTGATAATCTATCAACATTGCCTCATAAATTGTAACTAATGTAACATACAAATTCATGATTTTAATAAAAAAGGAAACTGGGGGAAACACAAGTTGAATTGAAATTGTCTGTATTTTCTACTCAGTTTTTTTTTCTGTAAACCTAAAACTGCTTTTAAAATAATTTTTAAAAGCATGTAAAGGCCATCTTAGCTCACAGGTCATACAAAAGCAGGTGGTGGACCAGATTTGGTCCTGTTGTAGATCCTGGTAGACTTTGGCAAAGAGGCTTTGGGACCAGATGGAGTCTCCTTACTAGAGTACTTTAATAAGGTCAGGTACAGGGTCTGCAGCCATTAATTTAGCAAATGTTCTCCTTTCTGTTTCAATTAGAAAAGATGATTCAAAGTGATTTTTATCCATGCGAGATGAAAACCATTGTTCATTTAACTCAGGGCTAGATTTAGTCTTCTACTGGCATCATAATGTAGTGTGAAGTGTTTGGGCCATCTGGTCTTCCCAAAGGCAGATCTCAGATCCATTGTATTGACAGCATCCTGCTGATTGTATAAAAGGAACAAGATCTGAATAGCACCCTGGAGGCCTTGGTAAAAAACATGTGCCCAGTGGGTAGAGATAAACCCTTCAAGGATTTGAGAACTCACTTCATCAATGAAGATTTAAGGGCCCTCGGGGTCAGGGGTATGCCAGAACAGCCCCTTCCACAGTAAAAGACAATATGTTGTATCTTGTACCCTTAATATAAAGAAGAAAGTGCACTATGGCAGGGCTTTGTGGATTCTAGGGGCAGCACATTGTATCTCTAGAAATACTGCTCTGGTCATAGAGGGCTGCCAGCCTTGTGTGGGACGTGGAGGAAGGAAGGGCATTGTTGATGCCATCTGCTCCTCGGGCCATATGACCTGGCCAGCACTACGGCATTGGAGGCCTCACTGTAAGAGGATAGCAGAGTGGACTTTACTTGTGCCCCAGTGGGAGAGTCATAGTGCAGGCCCAGATTCTAGGCATTACATCCATCCAGCATTACATGCTTCAAAAAATATCTTTGGGTGGCTTCCTGGGCCCTGGTGGGTATGGGTCACTTGACCATGTAGTACTATGTACTCGTGCATCTAGAACTGCCCATTTCGAGCTGGGTTCTGACAAACCTGGTAAGTTGTCAGGCCGAGAAGCAGTCCATTTTAAGTGAAAGATGGAATATCCCAAATGTATGCAGGCCGAGTGCATGGACACACTGCATGAACGACAGACCTTCTACCTCACTGCCCCTAGCCTAGCTAATATCTGTGGATGTATAGGGTAGAGTTCTCACACAGTAGGCCAGAAGAGAAGGAAAGAACCCTGCACTTGGTTTGAAGATGGGTCGACTTGCGTGTAGGTGTAAACTGAAAATAGATAGGGATGCATTGTTGACACATGCAGAAGTGACCTTGAAAAACGGAAGGGGGTCACCTTCCCATGAGCAGAACTGTGAGCAATGCACCTGGTCATACACTTTTGTGGAAAGTGAAGTGGCAGAAGATAAGGCTCCATGGAGATTTCTGGACAATAGTCAATTACCTGGCCATGTGATGATGTGATGAGCGGCTTGCAAAAAAAAATTGCTAGGGAACAAAGGAGTCTGAGATAAAGGAATGTGGAGGATATAAGACGGGAGGTGAGGCACAAAGGGGTAAAGTGCTCATATCCTTTCCAGTATGTTTGCTAGAAAGCATCGGCCGTGGAACAGGCACTGAATGACCAAATGGACACTATAACCCCGCCAGCTGATGTTAGCCAGCCTTTATTGTCACTCTTGCCAGGGCTGGCACTATGTACACATGAGCTGAGCACAAGGATGGAGTTGCATGTGCACCCAGCCTAGTGCTGCCCTGAATGTTAACCTTCCTGCAACAGAGACCAACATCGGGTCTCCAGTGTGACACAGCTCTTGAGGACACCAGCTAGCCTCCTGATGGTACGTTAGCTACATTGAGCTGGGGTCACATTCCTCCTCAAAAGGACATATAGACACCAGCTCCATGGGCTTCCTCCCATTTTTTCTTACATATATTTTCCATAGTACATTTCTCTACTGTTGAGAACTGTCTTGATGCCTTTACTCCTCAGAGACCCTGAACTAACAAAACAGGGGAGAAAATAACCCATCCCAGCATATTTTAATGAAGTCAGCAAAGCCCTGACTCCAAACCCTGACAGACACATTACAAGGAATGAGAAGCACAGGATGATATTTTTACAAACATATAATCAAATATCATGAACAAAATCTTACCAAATTAAATCAGACAATATAAAAATAGAAAAATCCATCAAAATTTAGTGAGGTTTATTTCAACAACACAAGGTTTGTTCAACATTGGAAATCAATAAAAATAATATCCCACAGTAGCACAGTAAAAAAGAAAAAACATATGATCAACCCAGCAGTGAAAAAAATCATTTGACTAAATTCAGTAGTCATTCAGGATAAAAAGTGCTCAGTGCATTAAGAGAACTTCCTCAAGTTGATGAAGGGCAGGTACTAAAATCTACAAGTCACATAATATTTAATGTTGAAACACTGAGCACTTTTACCCCAACAGTGAAAATAAGGTGACAATGCCCACTCTTGTCCCTGTCCAGCACTGTCAAGGAAGACAAAGTATACAAGGATAGAGCTTAGAAAAGAGGAAGAAAAATTTCATTAACAGATGACATGATTGTCGACATAGAAAATCTTAAGGAATTGAGAGAAAAAAGAAAAACACCATAGAATGATAAAGCAATTTAGTAAGTAGGAACTTATATTGTGAAAATAGCAAATTCAATTATATCTATATACCAGCAACAACAAATATGAAAATTAAATTTTAAAAGATGCCATTTACAAGAGCATGAAAAGTCTACCCTAGTAGACATCAATTTTGTAAAATTTTGTCCATCTCTACTCTGGAAACATGAATAAAAATATCTAAATTTAAAAAGGATGTATGTCATGTTCATAGATTAGAAGACTCAATATTGCTGAACTGTCTAATGTACCAAAGTTTATTTAAAAATATTATTTATTTAAAAAGTATTATTTATTTGAATATTATTTATTTTAAAATCAATCAAAATCAATATGCTAGAATGGATTCTTTTCTCCCCTGTTTTGTTAGTTCAGGGCCTCTGAGAAGTAAAGGCATCAAGACACTTCTCAACAGAAGATAAATGTATTATGGAAAATACATGTAAGAAAAAATGGGAGGAAGCTGGTGGAGCTGGCATCTACATGTCCTTTTGAGGAGGAATGTGACCCCAGCTCAATGTAGCTAACTTACCATCAGGATATATTTCATCAAAATCCTTGCATGCTTTTTTTCTTTTTATGGTTTTATTTTTTGCTAAAAGTTCACAGTATTATTCTTCATGAAAGGACCTGAAATTAATCCCTAGAAAATAATTTTGAAAAACAAGAATTAAGTTGGAGGACTTACACTTACCGATTTCAAGAACTTTCTTTCTTTTTTTTTTTTTTTTTTTTGAGACAGAGTCTCAGGCTGTTGCCCAGGCTGGAGTGCAGTGGCGCGATCTCGGCTCACTGCAAGCTCCGCCTCCCGGGTTCCCGCCATTCTCCTGCCTCAGCCTCCTGAGTAGCTGGGACTACAGGCGCCTGCCACCGCGCCCGGCTAATTTTTTGTATTTTTAGTAGAGACGGGGTTTCACTGTGGTCTCGATCTCCTGACCTTGTGATCCGCCCGCCTCGGCCTCCCAAAGTGCTGGGATTACAGGCTTGAGCCACCGCGCCCGGCCTGATTTCAAGAACTTTCTAAAGCTACAATAATGAAGAGACTCAAATAGCGATGTAAAGATAAATGCATTTTTCAATGGAGCAGAATACACAGTCCAGAAATAGATCTGAACATACACTATTGATTTTTCTCAAAAGAGCCAAGATAATTCAACAGAGAGAAGTGATATTATTCTGTATAATACTCTTTTCTTAATAAAATGTGTTAACAATTTCTTATAAAACTAAACATTCAGTTGCCATCTGACCTATTATATCCATTCTGAGGTGTTTAATGAAGACAAATGGAAATGTATGTCTAAAAAGAGACTTGGGCATGAAGATGCATAAAGACTTCATTCATAAAACCCCAAATCTGGAGTAACTCCGGTGGGCATATGTGGATACCCAGGTGAATAAACACACAGTGGCATAGCCCTGCTGTGAAATGCTGCTCAGCAATGAGAAGTAACAAAACACTGATATGAGCAACATGAATGGTGCTCTAAAACTTTATGTTGTGTAAAAGAAGCCAGGCACAACAGAGGATGTACAAAATTGCATATTTGTGTTGTGTTTCTGGCAGGCAAACTAATACATTATGGTTGAGAACAGAGCAGTGGTTTCCGGGGCTAGGCATAGCTGTGATTACTGAAAGAATCAGGAGGAAAGTTTCTGGGATCACAGAAATGTTTGTCATCGTAATGGAAGTTGTGTTTATAGGATGTATATATTTTTCATAATCAATGAAAATGCACACAAAATGCTTGAATTATAATTGTATGAAAATTTAACATCAATCAAGTTGAACATTTGAAAAATAACTGAACATATGTACTCAATATTTCCCAGCAATTTATTCATGGGTAATTACATATTCTATAATATTTGTATTATTTCTACACAGAATACTTCCAAACTGGAAACTACTAAAATGCACATTAACAGTAGCATGTAATCTATTGTATATCATGGTGACTATAAGTAATAAAAAAGTATTGTATACTTGAAAATTGCTAAGAGAATAGATTTTAAGTGTTCTGACCATACACACACACGCGCGCACACACACACACAAGTATGCAATGCTGAAATGAACATGGGAATGCAGAAATCTCTTTGACCTATTGTTGAAATACTGATTTCAGTTCCTCTGGATATACCCAATTTTGTATAATTTCATAACAATTGTTTTACACATTCATACCCAGAAGTGGGATTGCTAGATCACATGGTAGTTCTATTTTTTTTTTGTTTTTCAAGGAACTCCCATACTATTTTCAAAAATGGCTATACTAATTTACATTCCCACCAACAGTGGTCAAGTTTTCTCTTGAAAAAGTTCCGTTTTCACTACATCCTCACTAACATTTATCATTCTTCTTTTTGATAATAGCCATTCTTACAGGTGTGAGATGATATATCACTGTGGTTTTAATTTGCATTTTCTTGATGATTAGTGATATTGAGTCTTTTTTCATACAACTGTTGGCCATTTTCATGTTTCTTTTGAGAAGTGTCTGCTTAGATTCTTGCCATTTTTTATTGGGGTTTTCGTTTTCTTGATTGACTTGTTTGAACTCCTTGTATCTTTGCATTACTAGCTCCTTATCAGATGTATGGTTTGCAAATATTTTTTTCCCAATTCATAAGCTGTTTATTCACTCTGTTAACTGTTTCCTGTGCTGTGCAGAACCTTTTTAATTTGGCATAATCCCACTTGTCTGTGTTTGCTCTTGTTGCCTGTGCTTTTAGAGTCCTATCCAAGAAATCATTGCCCAGACCAATGTCTTAACTTTTCCTCCATGCTACATTTTCATATTCATCACAGCACTATTCACAGCAGCCAAGATATGGAAGCACCTAAATGTCCACTGATAGACAAAATGTGAGCTATATCTATATATGCAATGGAGTACCATACAGCCTTTAGTAAGTAGGAAATTTTGTTCTTTTTGACAACACGGATGGAACTGGAGGATTTTATGTTAAGTGAAAATAAGCTAGGCACACAAAGACAAATACTGTATGTACTCACTTATATGCAGCTCACATAAAAGTTGATTTCATAGAAACAGAGAATAGAAAAGTGGTTATCAGAGGCTAGGAAGGGGGTAGGGATGAGGAGAGGATAGAGACTGATCAAAGAGAACAAAGTTTCAGTTAGACTGGATGAAGAAGTTTTAGTAATTTACTGCACTGCATGGTGACCACAGCTAATAATAACACATTGTATATTTCAAAACTGCTAAAAGAATAGGTTTTTAGTGTTCTCACCAAAAAAAAATAAGTTTATGAGGTGACAGATATATTAGCTTGATTCTTTCTACAATGTATATGTAAATAAAAATATCACATTTTACCCCATAAATATATGCAACTGTTATTTGTCAATTAAAAATACATTTTAAAAGTATGGCAGATAATGCTTGTTAAGTAATTTTATTTAGCCATTTCACAATATACACATATACTAAATCATCATGTTGTACACCAAAAATATATACATTTTTTAATTTAAAAATAAAAAATACATAAAGGCAGTAGAAAGTATTAATAAATTGTGGTATATCCAACCAATGGCATACTATGACACAATGAGCATGACTGAATTACTGCTACTTGCAGTAGCATTGATGATTATCACAAGCATCATGTTGACTGACAATTTACACACTAACTTGTATACACTGTATTATTGCAATTTATGAAGTATGAAAATTATTAAATTAATAAAATTCAGAATAGTGACTATATTTGGAGTAGTGACTGGAATAAAAAGTGAAGGGGCCTCCAGGATACAGATAATATTCCAATATTTCAGTACAGATTTCACCTTTCCCCAGCCCCTTCTCAAATTACATTTTCAATACTGCCTTCTTTGTCACATTAGTCACTGTGTCCTCCCTGTTTGGCTTTCTTTCTTATTTCATGAAAACTATAAAACTGGTGCTAAAAAGTCATGTAAGCAATGATGCTGCTTTGCGGATATGTTTCAATATTTTGCATTTTGTTTCATCTGTTCGATAAAATTAAAATGTCTGTGGCTAGAAATCAAGTTTCTTATTATTTTAATCCCAGAGTACTCAACATAGTATGAAGTACCCAGTAATGGTGCAGAATGGAAGAATTAACACTGGGTTATCCCTACTCTGTTGTCAGCAGGGCCTAGTGGAGTGTGGAGCCCCCACCTCCCTAAGACATAAATCAGGCAAAATGTGGGGTGAGAGGTAGGGCTCTTCATGGCCTGCTTCCTCTCTCCACTCTCTTGGTATCAGACGGGCCTGGAGGGAGCTTAGGTTATGCCTTCACAATGAAGCCACAGGGGTGTGACAGCCCTCTCTGTTCTCTTCTCCCAGGAGGCAGAGGGAAAGAACACAGAGAGAGCTTAACACAAAGCGATCTTACACCCTCACTTAGAGACCACAAGACAGTGAGAGCAGGAGCCCCACTTTAAGCTGCTCTCACTCCAGCTGTTTGCAATGAAGCCATGTGAGTCAGTACCCACATTTTCTGTGATGATGTCAGTGTTGATAGAGAGACACAGAATTTCTAGGCAGACAGGGGTGGGTCCTGGTGAAACCCCACCCTCAAGCCAAAAAGCCTGAAACCCATGGCCCAAAGTGAGAACTTCCATCTCTGTTTGCCCACTTTCTACTGATTGGGTCTTTCTAAATAATGTCTTTTAACCAATAAAACAATGTCTTTTCCAAAACTACCTATGGTCGACCCCACCTCCCAATCCTGTGCCTATAAAGACCTCTGACTCAGTCAACAAAGGGGAAAAAGCAGCTTGACTAGAGAAAGGCAAATTGACTTCAGAGGACAGTTGGACTTCAGAGGAGAGGTGGCTTAAATTCAGAAAGATGGCTTCACTTCAGGGAAGAGTCAGCCAGAGATGGCCAGACTTCAGGGGCAGATTACCTGTCTGTCCCATTCCCTTTCCAGCTCTCTTCTCCACTGAGAGCCATCTCCATCGCTTAACAAATTTATTTGCTTTCACCATCCTTCAAGTTTCCAAACAACCTCATTCTTCTTGGATGCCAGACAAGAGTTTGGGACCCACTGAACGTGAGTACCCAGAGAAAGCTGTCACACTGGCTCTTTGCCCTTGCTGTGGGAGGGCAGCCATCCCATAAGATCAGGCAAGGGCCCCCCGAGCTGATAACGTACAGCTGTCCATGGATGGCGGAGCTAAGAAAGCACTGTAATATTCCTTCTGGTGCTTCAGGGTTTGCAGGCACCCCAACCTGGGCACGGCCATGGAGCTTGCTCATTTGCTCCCTCCCACAAGGGGTTGAGTGTGGCAGTCTGAGTAAATGGGGCACCTCCTTTGCAAGTCCAATGAAGGGGGAGAAAAATCCTGCATCAGCGTGATCCAGTTTGAAGACGAAAACAAGCACATCCATCTAGACTTTGTGCTAAAAGGAAAATTAAATCAGACTCACAGTCTTCTAACATGGAATTAAAAATGTCCAGAATACAATTTAAAAATCACTTATAATACCCAGAACATGGACAATAACAATAAGAATGACAAAAGCCAATCACCAGATAACAACACAGAGATAAGCCAGATACCGAAATTAGCTGGCAAAGATGTTAAAACAGCTAAAGGTACAAATACAATTCAATGAGGAAAGAACAGACTTTCTAGCAAGTGGTTCTGGAACAACTGGATAGCTACAAGAAAAGAATAAACTTCACCTCTTATACAGAGAAGAACTCAGAATGAATCATAGGTCATCAGTGTCAGAACTAAACCTATGAAACACACAGAAAAAAAGATTATGAATAAATTTTTACAACTTTATTTATTTATTTATTTATTTATTTATTTATTTTTTGAGACGGAGTCTGGCTCTGTCGATTAAACATGACACCCAAAGCACAGTGAAAAAAGGGAAAAAAACAGATAAATTGGACTTTATTAAATGAAAAACATGTGTGTTTCAAAAGACACCATTAAAAAGTGAAAAGACAGCTCACAAAAATGGAACAAAAATTGTACATTGTTTACAGATAAGGTCCTTGTATTCAGAATATCCTGAATAAATAAGGAATTCTTACATCTAGACAGTAAGATAAATAACACAAATAAAAGTGGGCAAATGACTTGAATATCCGTTTCTCAAAAGAAAATATACAAATGGTCTTTAAGTACATGAAAAAATGTTCAATATCACTATTAGGAACATGCAAATCAAAACCATCCTGATATACAACTTGATATTAAGTAGAGTGGCTAAAACCTATAGTAGAAAGACAATAACAGATGTTGTTGAGTATGATGAGAAATTGGAATGCTCATACTTTGCAGTATAACTTTTTTTTAGCCTACAAACTACCAACAAGGCAGGGAATAGACTTTAAAGAACTGGTCCAGTAAAATTAATAACCACATAAACAACAACTATGGCAACAGAAAAGAGAAACAGCAACACAGCCCAGAAAAGACAGGAGATCTGATTACCAGTGCTGACCCACTATATTATTTAAAACATCCAAATTTTAATAAAAAGTGTTGTTTGATTCCATTTTTATGGAACGTCCACAATAGGAAACAAAAACTAAATGAGTAGTGGGCTAGGGCTGGAGCTGGTGGGTGAGTGGGGTGGGGAGGATAAGGAGAATTATGCATAAATTTTAGGGTGATAAAAATATTCTAAGATTAGGTTGCAGTGGTAGTTGAATAGCCCCGTTACTATATTAAAATTATTTAGTTGTATTTTAATATAGGTAAGCTTTTTGATATTAAAAATTATACTTCAATAAAGCTGTAGAACACATAAATGAAAATTATGGAACTGCAAATAATGAAATAAAAACTAAAACTAGTTGTTTTATAGCTACAAAAACTTTCACTGCATGATCTCAAGATTAGAGTGGAGATTACAGAAATAGAATTAGCAAATGTATGGACAAATACATTTATTTAATCTGATTGAGAGAGACAAAATAGGTTATTTTTTAAATGATAAAGAACAGAGTCTCAGATACCTTTCAGGTAATAGCACTACAGATAATTTTCTAGCATTTTTGGCTCACAGAAGGAGAGGAGAAACAGAATGCTACTTAAAAAAAAAAAAAAAAAAAAAAATGAAGAGCCAGACACAGTGGCTCACGCCTGTAATACCAGCACTTTGGGAAGCTGAGGCGGGCGGATCACAAGATCAGGACATCAAGACCATCCTGGTTAACATGGTGAAACGCTGTCTCTACTAAAAATATAAAAAATTAGCCGGCCGTGGTGGTGGGCACCTGTAGTCCCAGCTACTCCGGAGGCTGAGGCAGGAGAAAGGTGTGAACCAGAGAGGTGGAGCTAGCAGTGATCCGAGATCGCGCCACTGCACTCCAGCCTGGGTGACAGAGCGAGACTCCGTCTCCCACCCAAAAAAAAAAAAAAAAAAAAAAATGGATTCAGAGTATATTTTCTGAATGCAATGAAATCAAACTAAAAATCTATGGAAGAAAGACAACAGGAAAATCTCCATACAATAGGCGATCAAGCAACAGACTTCTAGACAGACCGTGGGTCAAAAAGAAAGTCTCAAAGTAAACTTTAAAAATGCAAATAATCAGTTGGAAATGAAAATGTAAGATATCAAAACATGTCTGACGTATAATTTAAGCTCCTATCTGCTTTAAGAAACCAGAAAAACAAGGACAAAATGAATCCAAAACATTTTACACTAATAGTAAACCTGTGAAAATGAAAATTAAATATATAATGTCATTTATTATTTCTCCAAAGAAAATTAAGTACATAGGTGTAAACAATACAGCACGTACAGGAACTATACGTTGCACATATGTACAACTGTATGTTGAAAATCATAAAATGTTGATGAAATAAATTTGTTTAAAGTCTTAAATAAATAGAGACATTCCATGTTCATGGATTAGAAGACTCAGCATAGCCCAGTGTGATAGACATGTTTAATATCAGCAACGTTGGTGCATTATCAATATGCCAGTAAGATTTTTTTAAAGGTAAACATATTTATCCGAAAATATATATAGAAATACCAAGGGAGAGCTCTGGAATAACTAAAACAATATTGCAAAAGACGAATACAGCGTAAAGAGTCACTGTACTCAATACTAAATCCTACATTTAGCTAAAATCATCAAAATAGTATGGTATTGCAAAGGGATAGTCATATATATATGCAGACATATATATATATAGACATATATATACACACATTCAGATCAATGAAACGGAATCCAGAACCTAGAAATAGCCCCATATAAAGACAACCAACAGAATTTTGACAGTGGTAAGAAAATCATCAATGGAGATATGGCAGCCTTTTCATCAAATGATGTTAGAGCAGTTGGACATCCATAGGCAAAAAATATAAACCACAACACTTATATTCACACCCCAACCAAATTTTAAAAAATCACAGTTTTGATGTAAAATATAAAAATTTATAACATTTAGGAAAAACACGGAAGTTCTTCAGGAATGTAGGTCTATTCAGAATTCTTAAATTTGACATCAAAGGAATAATCTATAAAGAAAAAAGATGATAAGTTAGACTTTAATAAAGTTAAACACTTTTGTTTTCCAAAAGCCCCTGTTAGGATGCTAGATGTTGAACTACAGAGTTAGATTTGTTTCTCATTGTTAATATTCTTTATTAATTTTGCTTTTTTCAAAAATTTATAGAATAGCAAATTTTCTAAACATTTTTGCTTTTACTTGCTCTATTTCCCATATCTTGTAAACGCCATCTAGATTTGCTGCTCTTCTTGTTTGATTGCTGCTTGCAAAATAATTTTTGGAATGTAAAACGTTTACAGTTTTCCATGCCTTAGGATATATTTGTTTTGCCTTTCTATTTAAAGTTTATGTTAGCTCAGCATAAAAATATAAATTTGGAGTTGTTTTCCTTCAATTGAAAATATAACTTTATTCTCAGTTGTTATTTTGTCAGATATTTCCTCCTATTTTTGTGTCTTTATGAGACGAGTACTAAAAAAGATGTTGACATCCTGTTTCTATCTTCATAGTTCTTTTCCTTTCTTATTTTGTTTCTCTTTGATATCTTTTAATTAATGTTTCTACCTGACTTCTCAGCTTTTTAAATGCATTCCTCCATTTTGTTCATTCTGCTTCATACAAAAGAGTTATTCTATATATTGTCTTTCTCTTGATACTAGTTATACTCGTGAGATGACTCATTACTCCTCTCTGATGGGGCATGATTCTTGGGGGCACTATCACCTGAGCTGATGTGACAGCCCAAGTCCTAGTGATCTACTTGATGTATTTGGGGCATAGTGAATGAGGAGGAACACATCCAAGGGCAGGATGTGGCATTAAAATCAGCAGCTTCTTATTGTCCTTTCTGAATGGAAGACAACGAGGTTAGCAAAAAAGAGCAGGGGATATTACAAGATAAAATTTTCTTACCACTTACAAGGATTCTGACTTTGTACTGTTGAAATGCAAGAGGATTTTCTTATCTGTAAATATCAGCACTTAGTTTTGCTCGACTGTGTCTACAACATTTTATCACTGGAATAATGAAATTCTTATTCTGTACACACGTACTTTATATGACCCTTCATATCTGAGTTATTTACCACACAAAATAAGTCAGAAAAAATAGAACTGCCAAATCTGATTTTCTGTAAATATGATGTGGGAGATAAATTAGAAGATAGAAAATGTATGCTTTATAACATTTCCAAGTTCATTTTTCTTTCTTATGTTTCTAGCTAGTTTGTTAAATCATCCACAGAAGAGGCAACCCTGATCAGTCTGAAGGCAGGATCATAGCCCAAAAACCCAGGAGCGATTTTCCTGCATGCACAATATAAACAGACATGAAAACATTTCAAATAGAAAATGTAATTGTTCTTTTGATTTTTGTTATAATACTGTTATAAAAAGGTATGCTACCATGGTTACATTAAATATACCTGTTTCTGTTTTGTTATCTTAAATGACTTCTCTTTTCAGGTTTTCTGAACCTGAGATACTTAGGTTTCAGCACTAGCTTCTCTCTTTATTTCTCTTCGTATATCTACCAGGCCTGTGAGATTTTGTCAATTTAGGGATGTATGAAGGACACTCTACATAATATAAAAGAGGTATGCACGAGGAGAGAGGCATGCCACATATAATATTAAAACAAAGAAGCAAACAAAAAAAACAAGAGACAGAGAAGCAACATAACCAAGTGTACAACAGCAGAGATTTACAGTTCTATTCTGAAGTTTATTTATTCAACCAAAATCTGCTGAACATTAAAAATCTACCAAACAGGTTTTCCCTCATGGAGTTAATTTTTTTTAATCATTTGGACACAAAAATCCACTAAATGTGAAGTTCTGTGTGTGTGTGTGTGTGTGTGTGTGTGTGTGTGTTTCCTTTGTCAGCTAAGAGTTAATAATGCAAAAAGGAACAATGGAAATTCACTGTTATTGTAGAATCCAAGGGAGTTAATCTAAATAGCTTAGCACAATGTTTTTAAACAATGTTTTATAGTGGATTGCAACAAAAAAGGTTTTATTTTTTAAATAAAAAAACAGAGAAAGAAAAGTAGTAAATTTCACAATGGTATAATAAGTTAAAATCAAGTTTTCCTTTTATATGTATGTTTGTTTATATTAAGAGGCAATAAGTACATCCGCAAGTAAGTGTACTGCAGTTATAGCAAACTAGCACCAAAGTCACTGAATGGCAAGCTATGGTACATATTATGCTGCATTTGAATTTCAAGTGTAAAATCTTTTAAGGAGGATTATTTCCTCTTTCTATTATTGTTATAATTCTGATTATTATATCTGTTGCAATATATCATCTTTTATATGCAGTAAGCAAGCAATCTTACAGAGCCTTTACTACTAATGCAAATCTATTAATCACAGTTACATATCATCAGTAATTCTGAAAATGTTAACAAACTGAATCAACAATATTAATTTATAAGGATATTCCTAAATGTGAGACAAAACAATTTAAAAGATACCTAAAATAATTAAGTGAAATATTAGTACATGCTACTGGAAAGCATATGGATATCACAATGTGATGATAAGAAAATGTTGATACAAATGACCCATATGTTCTTATAGTACTTTTGGCTTTGTAACATCTACAAAAGTGTTCAAATGCTGATAATTTCAAATATTTAATAATATTGAGCATTTACTGTAAGTCAGACAATAATCAGTATTTATATGGATTATTTTACTTAATACACAGCTTATGAAATTGGTATTATTTGTGTGCTAATTCAGATGAAGTGGCTGGTATGTCATACATTGAGACATACAGAAAAAATATGTATATACTATATGATCTAAAGCTGTACACTACAATATCCTCTCTTATGATAATCTCAAATATCTTTTATAGATTTAAAGATACAGAAATCTACAGGTATAAATTTTTCCTAAAAAGGACCAAATAATAAATAATTTATGCCTTTTGGACAATGTCAGTTTCTGTTGAAAAAATTTCTGTTTTCTGCTTTTTAAATAATTTTTTAAACTGTAAAAACTATTCTTGACTCATGGGTCATATAAAAATAAAGGTCATGGGCTGGATTTAGTACAAAGGCAATAGTTTACTGACCCCTAAGACAGAAGGCAGTAAACCCCTACTGTGTAGGGAAATATCATACTGCAAAGAAAAAATTTTGGCATTTATCACCATCGTAAAATTACTTCTAAAATGGGAACTAGTAAAGAGAATGATTTAGCACAATCTTAAGATTCTCGCTTCTGATCAAGGTGAAGTTAAAAGGCTTAGCTATACCTGGCCACCTGAAACAACTGAAAAGCCATATAAGAGATACAAAATACTAGTTTTTCAATATATTGAACATAAAACAAGGAAGGTTAATTACCCTTGAGAATATGGGAATCTACGTGTTTGTGTTGAGCACTATGATTGCAGCTACTGCCTAGAGAAAGTTTCTAGCCTGGGATGCAGAGGTTATAATAGTATTGTGTGAGCCTCTGCTACTCTTCCTTCTAAGATGCAGGAAGGGGAAACCCTGGTGAAAGTGAGAGTCTCTTGCTAGACTTGTAGGCCCAGGCACCACCAAGGAGAGAGCTAGAAAGAAAGCTAGCCCTGGAGATCTGCAGAGTCGTCCCCACTCCCCACCCACACCACTCCCCCTTGCTAAGTGTTCAACTGAGGAATGATCAACTGAAGGAATGCATATGAGGAAGCCACCTGAAGTCAGAGAAAGAACACTCCAAGAGGATTAGAAGGAGCAATAGCAGGGGCTCACAGGACTATCATAACTCCTGTTCCTAGCAGCCAGAGTGGAAAACCTCATCATTTATGATGCATGAGGTAAAGCTGACCTCAGCAAATTTTTTCTCTACAGAGCCAGAGACTAAATATATTAGGCTTTGAGGACCACATGTAGTATTTTATTTTATACAAGGCTTTAAAAATGTAAAAATCATTTTAGCTCATAGGCTATAGAAACAAACATAAGCCAAATCATCAAGAACATTTGGAGAAATACAAAAATACCCAGCACCTCCCAAAATTAAATCAACAATATCTGGAATGCTAGCAAAAATGACTAAGCATATATCATCCAAAAGACCACCAGGATGACTAAACAGTAGGAAGGAAAACTTTATTGGAAACAATAGTTTACAAACCAGGAAGAGACAGTATCTTGCATGGATTGAAAGTGCTATCTCTTCACAGAGGGAAGGGACAGGTTGAGTGTTATGCCTCATAGAGTTCATATTATACAATTGAGTCATACATATTTTGTAGGTAAGGAGAAAAACTATATATTTATGAGAGGAACTGAGTGCACGTGCAATGAGTAAACATATATGTAATATACATTCCATGTTCACTTTGGGGCAGGGTTTCAGCATTAAAATGAGGTGGAATTTGACTCTTTATATCAAAAGGTGAACCATAGGACACAAAGTTTGTGCATAGGCTCTTCAAGCTACTGAAACTGATGTAAGCTTTGAGTTGCTTATCAGAAAAGACTATTTGTAAGGCCGGTCCTCCACCAAATCAGAGTTGTGGTGGTCTGGGTTGTAAATCAGACAGGAGGAGTCTGATAGTTTCTGTTCTTAGGAATTTCAGCAAGAGTGTGGGTTTGTTTGTTTGTTTATGTGTTTTTTTCTTGTAGCTGTAGGAATTTAGAAACTTGCCATAACAGCCAGGCCCTGAATCCCTGACCCACAGGTAATTTTTTAAAAATTTTATTTTAACCATAATGTTTGTCTTGGTGATAACAGTGAATTTCAGATCAGACATGCAAAAAAAGGTGAAAAAAACAACCAATGATTGGGAGAAAAATCAATCAATAGAAAATGATCAAAAAATGGTACATATGTTTGAAATAGTTGACAAAATCATTAACAGAGTTATTGTAATTGTATTATATACATCACAGCATTGGAGGAAAGATTGTCATGTTATCTAAGGAGAGAAAATACATAAAAGACTCTAATATAGTTCAAGAGATAAAAACAAACTTATATGAAATAAGAAAATATGCAAGGTAGATAGAGTAATCAGTAGATTAGTCATAGAAAAGAGTAGTAACCTCGAGGATATAGTAATAGAATATAGTATTAGAAAGTATTCAAAATGAGATAACAGGTCTGAAAAAAATAAGCAGAGCATCAGCGTGTTGTGAGACAAGACCAAACAGACTACTATTTGTGCAAATGAATGTTCCAAAGAAGATCAGAAAGAGGGAGGGGTGGAAAAGCTGTTTGAAAATGGTCTTTTGCAAGTTTGATGAAGACTATAAACCCACAAATCCAAGAAATTCAACACAACTTAAGAACAAGAAAACTGGGGTGGGCGGTCAAGGGGAGCTACAACAAAGCAAAATATAATCTCACTGCTTAAGAACAGCAATAAATCTAAGTTTTTAAATAGGCTGGAGAAAGATATAATGTGCACAAGGAAACATAAGAATGACAGCAGACCTATCATCAAAAAGGATTTAAGCCAGAATACACTGGAATAGCTGGCTTTAAAATACTGACAGGAAAAAAAGAATAAGTCAACTTGGAATTCAATTGTCAACAAAATATCTTTGAAAACAACTGAATGTGAAACAAAGACGTATTCAGACATGCAGAAACTGAAAGAATTCATCAGAGACCTCACTTACAATAAATATTAAATAAAGCCTTACAGGCAGAAGATAAATGATAACCTACAGAAATCTGGTTCTACATGAAGGAATAATGAGGAATAGAAATGGTAATTGCTTGGGATAAAAGTAAATGTTTAAACCTGTTTTAGACATAATTGAGCATTTAAAGCAAAACACGATAACATCATTGTGGAGTTTATGGTACAAATAGAAGTGAAATCTACGGCAATACGCAAAAGTCAAATAGGAGAAAGTGAACTACGGTTTGATAAGCTAGATTGTACATAAAGCAACATAAAACTACTTGAGTGAAGAGGGCAATAAGTTAAATCTGTAAAAGATAAACTGTAAACATCTATTAAAATAAAACAGAAAGAGTTGTAGTAAATATGCCAAAAAAGCAAGATATAAAAGGGACATATAAAACATACTTAATTCAAAACAAAAAGGCAGAAAACAAACAAACCAAACAATAACAACAACAACAACAACAACAACAAAACCCAGAACAGATTAAGCAAATAGAAAACGAGGAGAAAAGAAAGGAATTTAAACTCTAAGCATTAATAATAACATTAAATGTAACTTATGTAAATATCCCAATTAAACAACAGAGATTATCAGATTGGATAAAGAAACAAAATCCAACAAATTGCTTTCTACATGAAACCCATTTTAAACATTAAGAAAAATATAGGTTATTTCAAATGTTGGAAAATATACACTGCTAACTTGGAGCAAAATAAAGATGAAAGATCTGTATTAATATTAAATAAAGTTGATTTCAGAGCAATAAATGTTACCAGGAATACTGGTGGTCACTTCATAATGAAGATGGAATTAGCAACTAACTCTTTTAGTAATAGAACTTTAAAACTAAGGTAGTAAAATCTAATTGAGCCACAAGAATAAATAGACAAATTCTCAACTATAGTCGTAGATCTCAATAGTCTTTTTTAATGATTGATAGAAAGATATAGAACAGATGAAGGGCATTATTCTCCAGCTTGCTTTGATTAACACTTTTGAAACAGTCCACTAAACATTAGCAGCGTGTATATTCCTTTCAAGTGCGTAATAACTTTTACCAAGAAAGACAATATTATTTGCCATAAAACAAACCTTAAACAATTTAAGCAGATTACAGTCATACAAAGTATGTTATCTAACAATAATGGAGTAAAATTACTGGAGGACTTTCTCCTTAGTTCAACTAAAAACAGGATTCTTGTCACACCACCATGAAAGATTAGGCTTGCACACACTTTAAGGGGTGAGAAAAATGAAATTTATTGAACAAAAAGGAAAAAGAAAGGGAAAAAAGGACTCTCAGACAAGCAAGAGTCCTGCTAACAGGTTTCCCTCCTTGCAGATTGAATCCAGGTACATATGTACCCCACTTGAACCCCAGAACAGGAGAGGCCACGCTCCTCCCCCCTGCAAATGACGTGAACTTCCCCAGGCTCCACCCCAGTGCTTACTCCTCCCAGTGCATCGGCCAGTCGGAGGCTCTGCCAAGGATCCCTTTTTACTTGGTTGTCTCAAAATTACTAATGAACAACAGAAAGGCACATTTTGGAATCTACAAAAGAGCTGGTAGAACTAATAAGTTTATTTGGGAAGTTTGCAGTATACAAATACACAAACCTCAATTGTATTTCTATAATATTAGCAAGAAAACATCAGAAATAGTAACTTTAAGATAAAACTATTTGCAAGAATGTCAAAAATGTTAAATACTTAGACTGAATCTGACAAAAGTGAAAGATCTATAGACTGACAAATTGAAAACCTTGCTAAGACAAAGTAAGGGAGAGATAAATAAATGGAGAGTTGGCCTCTATACATCATGAAAAGACTCAGTATTGTTAAAATGCCAGTTCTCTCCAAATTGATATACATATTCATCACCACCCTAATCAAAATGCCAATGGGCACAGTTTGGGAAGTTGAGAAGCTAATTCAAAATTCAAGTGGAAATGATGAGGACTTAGAATAACCATAACAACTTTGAATATAAAAGAACAAAATTGGAGAAATTATGTTAATTGGAGGATTCAGGACTTATTGTAAATCTACAATATCAAGATAATGTAGTACAGAATAAATATAAATTAATAACTCAATGGGAACAGAATAAAGATTTCAGAAATAAACCATGCATATGGGGTCAACTTTCAAAAAGGGCTAACAACTCCAATTCTAGCACAATTCTTGACAAACAATCATCAGATATGCCTATGCAAAAATGATGAACGTTAATCCATAAATTGCACCCTAAAATTTAAATCATAGTCTAGATGTGAAACTTATGAGGAAACATAAAAGACAAATTCTGTGAACTTGGGTTAAGAAAAATTTCTTAGATAGGGTACTGAAACCAAAAATTTGTATCACACTTTCTCAAACAAGTACACTTCCTGATATTATGAAGTATATAATTGAATGAAATATTCATATAAGTCTAAAACTAATATATCCTATAGGATATGAAACAAAAAAACAAAATTAAATATGTAACCACTTCTGTATACATAAACTTTAAGAATTATCCATGCGTCAATAAATGTAAGTGGTGTTATGTCTGTAATCATATACCACTTCTGTTTACTTTCTTGCTTTTATAAATTCATTTCACAAATATTTTCTGCAATTGGAATTAGAAAACTGTTTTGAAGAGATTGAGGTTTATATTTGCAAATCTCCCTAATGGCACAAAATGTCATATAAATGCTAATTTTCGTAGGCATTTATTAATTTTAAAGCAAATCTCAATAACTCCTTGCATTTTAGAAAAGCTTCTTAACACAAAAATTCAATATTCATTTTCAACAATAATTAAATCTGAACACGTGCCTAAGAAGCAGAAAATGAGTGTATTAAACCAGTTCTCCCAGTGCCTAAAGCACTCACTGTTAGTTAACAAGGGAGCTTTGGAAAATGTTAATTCCTATAAGCTTATGAGCACATCACTCAGGATGCTGGGAAAGGAACCTGCTTAATTGTGTTCTAGACATTCAAAACAAACAATGCAGAACTTGCAGAAGACTGTTTTAATTATTAGAAATTTCAGAATCTTGATTTATTATTTTATCCTATGATATTTATTTTAGTGGTTAGGCAGGAATTTGGACTTCATTAAATACAAGCCTTTTTATTGATGTTATTTTATGTGTATAGAATTACCTGATTGTGGTGATGAGTGAGTTTAATTCATTATTTTAAATAGTAAATGGATGTGTGTTTGTATTGTGTAGTGTGTGTTTAATAGTATTCAAAAGGCAAATGTATTGAAAATAAGTCTTTCTATTCTGTTTCTTAATCACTGTTCCTTTCCTCTGTGATTTCCCTCACAGATGGTCATGTGCTGAAAACTGTTCTCCAACTAGGTTGGATCCCTTCCAGTGTATTTTGAAGGTCTTTCCTTATCAGTATGTATAAACCTACCTCATTCTTTTTAGGTGGCAAAGTGTGGCTGCAGCATAATTAATGCAACTAGTCTCTGATTGATAGGCATTTAAGTCGTTTGAAATAACTTGCCAGCATAAGCAGTGCTGCCTGGAATATTGCTGTGTACGTGTGCACACATAAGAAAACTGAAGACTTTTGAACCAGGAAATGGGTCTCTGTTCAGAAAGGCAAGGCATCCACTCAGTGCCTTTGTCAAAAGGTGAAACAGGAGCATGCCTGTGGCAGTCCGCGCCTCCCTTCCCCAGCTAGCCCTGGAGAGGGGACCATGCCTGTCTCCACACCTGGGAGAAACCCATGAGGACTAAGCTCTGATTTTTTATCATCCCCAAATTCCTACCTAAGGGGTCTAGGCAGTCATGCCCTGCAAACCATGAATTCTCATCAGATGGGTTTTATTTGTCCCTACATATCGTGACTTACTTCTCAATCTGACCCTGGCATAACATTATGAGACAAAGAAAAATTATTTAACCCCAAAATATATTTCTTTGCCATACCTTGAAATTGACCTGCAAAGTCTCTTGAGGGAAAAATCCACATTCTGTAGAGAACCCCTTTTCCCCTTTGTTTTCCTTCCTTCCTTTCCAAATCCAGGAGACAATCAACTAAGAGCCAGGCACCCTTTTAAGTCCAATAAGAAACGTTTTACAACCTGCTGTCTCTGAAGTCTGCTATCTGAGAGCTTCCTCTGCACAATAAAACTTGGTCTCCACAATCCTTTATCTTAACCTGAACATTTCCTTTGATCCCAGATCTTCAGATAAACTCAACCACTGTCAACCAGAAAATGTTTAAATTTACCTATAGCCTGGAAGCCCTGCTTTGAGTTGTCCTGCCTTTCTGAACGAAACCAATGTATTCCTTAAATGTATTTGATTAATGTCTCATGCCTCCCTAAAATATACAAAACCAGCTGTACCCCAACCACCTTAGGCACATGTTCTCAGGACCTCCTGAGAGCTATGTCATGGGCCATGGTCACTCATATTTGGCTTAGGAGAAATCTCTTAAAATATTTTACAAAGTTTGACACTTTTCGTGGACACCTGGGTGCCAATCTGGATGCCCTCAAGAGTGGCCTCAGGGCACATCTGGGATTGGTCAGAGCTGGGAAAACAGCTCAGGATTCACTGACAGTGCCTGTGACAATCATCACATTCTCAGTCAACTAGAAACTCCCAGGGCAGGAAAATGATCAGAGAAGTTCCCTTCCTAGGGCTGCTGCTCTCTGGTCACTGGGTGCAGAGTATGAAGAAAACGTGGGGACCACAATTTTCAGTCCTGGTGGCTCAGATAAGCTGGTGACTGTCGCTTAAGCTGATGGAAATGGAGGTTATCTCATTTTCCCTTCATTCATTGCCTGACAAAGTAACTGATAATCCCAGTGGTTAACAGCTCATGAGCAAATATGGAAAGATTTTTGAGAAACACAACATATTGAAATTTTTAAAAACGAACAGACAAACCAAACAACAATCTTGTGTGAAATGTTGTGGTGCATCGCCCAAGATCTCCCTGCAGGACTGAGGTGATCAGCGTTCCAGGTGCTGGGAGAGTTGGCGGCTGACTGGTCTTCATGGAACCCTTGAGGAACTAGACACCTGTCAAAGGGAGTTGACATGGCCAAGGTTACAGCCCCTTCCTGCAGGCAGGAAAACTCAGAGCCCGGCCCCTTTCATTTACTTTTCTTGTGTACTAAGATAAGGGAAAATCATTGGCTGTGCTGATAGAGGGAACCTCAGAGCCAAGCCCCAAGCTGAGTAGCAGGAATGACAAGGACACTAACAGCTGTTAGAGTCCACCCCCACCCCTGCCTCCGACCAGGACTCCTTTGAAAGGATAAGCTGGCTCACGAAGCAGGTTACATGACACTAGGTCACCTGAAAGCCTCAAGAAAATTTCCACGCAAAGAGGAACACTGAAAACATTGTATGACCCAACCCAACGGCGTTTGCCTTTTAGTTTATCACAGCTCTGAGAAACTCAATGAAGCAGTTACGTTACCTGGGGCAAATACCCAGGGTTTGTCATCTTGAGCCAAGAAAATTTAGGACAGGGACACACACGAGGAGTTTAGGAGTAGAGGTTTAATGGGCAAAAGAAAGAGAAAGGAAAAGAGCTCTATCTCTAGTGAGAGAGAGGGTACTTCCGAGAGGAAAAGGCCGGAGGTGGATAAACCAGATTTTATATTCCAGCTTGAGGAGGCAGTATCTCGTTTATGGAGGGCTCACAGACTGGTTCGATCAGATGTGATGTTTACATAGTCCTCGGGGAAGGCTGGTCGCCCCACCCTAATCTTACTATGCAAATGAACTCACCTCTTGTCTCTCGTCTTGTCAGGTCCTTACTGTACACGTGGCTGGCAGAGAAGGGAAGATGGAGCTGCCATCTCGAACATGTCTAGTCCCAGATAGTTCTTTCCTGGAGACATTCACCTGTGCAAACTCCCAGCTTCCTTGTCTATGCCTGAAGCTCGACTTTACAGGCTACTCTTTGTTAGAAAATGATTTGGTACTTCTTTTTATTAAAAAGGAAAACCTTCCCAAGGACTTCTGTGCCCTCGCTATCTGCCTAAGTAATTTCTTCTTAAATCCCATATCACCAGGATACAATGTAAAAATGGGATTCTTAATTTCTAAAGAACCTAGTGCTCTATCTTCTGGCTATGCCTTGGAAGCTGCAAATACACAAATAGTAAAATCCTACTAAAGATAATTGTGAATTACAGTACCATTATGTGTGTTATAGTAGGTAGGTACTCAGACATGAGCAGGGCAGAAGAGGGCCACCCCACTACCAAGAGTGTCAGGCAACCATGTGGTGATGGTCAGATGAAAGTTCAACTGTCTCTCTACAATAGTAAGTGCTCACAGCCGGCTCCAGGGAAACACAGTCTCCCAGTAGACAGAAAACACCTGAAGCTCTTATCAGCAGCTTCCCGATAAGATCTCAGGAGTTAGACTGGGCACGGTGGCTCATGCCTGTAGTCTCAGCACTTCGGGAGGCCAAGGCGGGTGGACCACCTGAGTGAGGAGTTCAAGACCAGCCTGGCCAACATGGTGAAACCCCATCTTTACTAAAAATACAAAAATTATCTGGGCATGGTGGCAGGTGCCTGTAATCTCAGCTACTTGGGAGGCTGAGGCAGAAGAATCACTTAAACTGGGGAGGCAGAGGTTGCAGTGAGCTGAGACCGTGCCTTTGCACTTTAGCCTGGGTGACAGAGTAAGACTCCATCTCAAAAAAATAAAGAAAAATAAAAAAATCTCAGGAGTCGGGCGAGCGGGCTCAAGCATGCACACTGAGAAGCAAAATGGCAGAGTTTAATTGCTCGATGACATTCCTCTAGGAAACACTCAACTGATACAGGAGGAATGCTTCAAGTGAGCAGGCAAACAACTCCAATAAGCACACTGTGCATGCAACCCCTCCGAAGTGCTGACAAGTCACTGCACATATGGATGCCTGCCCCAAGGGAAGGAAAAGGAACATAACCCTGGAAGTCCATTAACGTAGAAGACCCCAAGTCAAAGGTCAAACTGCACACTTGAGTCTCTCAAGTCACCAGCTTGGTTGTCTTCCAAGTGTACTTCCTTTCTTTCCCATTATAAACTTTTTTTTTTTTTTTTTTTTTTGAGACAGAGTCTCGCTCTGTCAGCCAGGTTGGAGTGTAGTGGCACGATCTCGGCTCACTGCAACCTCTGCCTCCCAGGCTCAAGCAATTCTGCCTCAGCCTCCCGAGTAGCTGGGATTACAGGCGTGTGCCACCACACCTGGCTAATTTTTTTTATTTTTAGTAGTGTTAAATATGAGTTCCAAATTTATTTTCAAAGAATAAATACATCAGTACGTTCAATTCTTTGCCTTCTACTTTTAAACTTAACTTCCTCATAAAGCAACCTTTTTCGATTACCTGCTCCACCCTTACTCATTGCAATTACCTGCTCCACCCTGACTTGTTCGGATTACCTGCTACCTGCTCTGCCCTGACTCATTCTCCACCGTGCATAACCATTTTTTTCCCATCAAACCACTCACCCCATCACTCTCTTTAAATTAGCCAGTCGGAATTAGTTTAGCTTGTGCAGTCTGACCCTAGCCCGTAGGGGAACGACACAGCAGCAGGGGACACAGGCCTCAGGGATAAGAACGCCTTTCCCTCCCTTCTCCAGGTGTGTGCTCACCATTCCTCCATCTGTAAGGGCCTACCCTTTTATGGAAGTAGCTTGCCTTGTTGAGAATTAAAAAGAAAATTTTATATTCGAGTACTATTTCTTTTGTGGCACTGAAACTTCATTTATAACAGTAGACACAGGGTTTCACCATATTGGCCAGGCTGGTCTCGAACACCTGACCTCAGGTAATCCACCTGCCTTGGCCTCCCAAAGTGCTGGGATAACAGGCGTGAGCCACCACGCCCAGACTACAAACTTTTTAATAAACTTTCACTCTTGCTCTAAAACTTTCCTCAGTGTCTCCTTCTGCCTTCTGCCCCTTAGTCAAATGTTTTCTTCTGAGGAGGCAAGAACTGAGGTTGCTGCAGACTCACAAGCATTTGCTGCTGCTAATGTGGAACACTTCAGATGTACAAGACTATTCACTGATGAAGTGCATTTGAAAATAAGGGCTCCCAAATTAGACCTATCCAGAGAAGCCTATTTTAATTGATGTGCAGAAACTTCTAAAAAAGATTTTTTCAAAACTGCCTGTTTAAAAGACTCTACAAAAGGCAAAGGAAGTGCTTAAGCAACTAATTGATAAGAACAATTAAATCTGATAGTGATTTTAATTAGTTACCATCGCTTCCTTCAGAAAAAGAGAATGCTAGATAAATGTTTATAAAAGTGAAATCCTCAGGTTAACCGGGTTTGTTTCTTTAGCTACCCTTACATCCTCCTAAATTCTTGAGTTCACAGCCATCTATGCTGACCCCAGGGATAGTAAATGCTTGCTAATGAACTCTGCTATGACTTTAGTAATCTAGTAAAACATGGGAGCTGAGCTGGAAAGCCTAGAATTTCATATAACATTGCCTTTGCTGACCATCTTGTCCTAACTTGGCTCTTTATGCCTTTCCTTATCCCAGCAAACTGAGGCATTTAGAACTAAAATCTAAATTCTTTGCCTTTGAAATGTAAATTTTCTAACTAGGACCCATCCCTTTGGAAATGACAATTTAGGGTGGTCTACCTCACAATTGCTTAGGGCAATGGAACAGACAGTTGAAAAACTGGTAATCTCAAAGGGTAGGAAAAAATTGGAACTGGCAAATAGAAAATCTTAACTAAAACTTTAAGATCTTTGAATCTATCTGTATGTTTATGTATGCATGTCTGTTTGTATATATATGATATTTTTCTGCCTCCAGACAGTGTACAACTAATTTATTAAATGCTTTGAAGGAGTTCTGTTCAAATTGGCTTAGGGATAAATGAGTTCTCATGCAAATTAAATATTTACAAAACCTTCAGAAAAGTAGAAACTGACCCAATATTTTCCTACATTCATGTGATTTCGTTTAATTTTTGGCAAATAAAACTGGTTTTAAGATTTTAGTAAAATAAAATGGAAACGTCTTCAAAGTTGTCAGCGTTAAAAATGCACGCACACATGCATTTTTACCTAAATTTACTACTAGTCAACAAGTTTATGGTATCTCCTAGATGTCCCAGGTAATAAAACTATAAATCCAACCTAAGAGCAGAAGGCAGAGTTAAAATAAATCATTTGATGCATGTGAGTCAAGAAAGTAAAAAGACAGAGGGAAAAACTGCACTTACAGTTTTATTTTGGGGACCTTGAGAAGAAAAGAATTCACCCAAATCTTCAGGTGTTAAAAATAAATTACTTGATGCATGTCAATCAAGGAAGTAAAAAGACAGAGGAAAGAACCATGTTTAAAGTTTCATTTTGGGGACCTTGAGAAGAGAATTCACCCAAATCTTTAGGTGTTCCAAATACAGTATGATGGCACGTCGTCGGCTTGGCTTCTTGACCTCACTGGGCTTTGAAACATCGAATCTGAAATTCCTTGTCAAAAGTTCCAGCAAAGCACACTTAAAATGTGCCCATATAGGTAATCACTATTCTTGGTACACTTAATAATCAGGCTGTGTTTAATGAAACTCGTCCTATTTTGCAGACAAATTGGTCTTCTGTGGTTAACTTCAGTAGGATTGGGGTGACAGTAAAGAGAAAGGTAATGTTTCAGAAGAAAATGGTACACCTGTTACTAGGTTTAGCCCTGTTCACGGTTTTGAAGCTTTTTATTATTTACCTGTAAACTGAACTGGACCTGAACCCTTCTGTTTTCCTACAATCCCATTTTTTCCCACTTGTCATCTCTAAGAACAAGAACTTCTCTGTCCCTGAAGCCCTACAGGCTGGAGCTGGACAGCTTGAAGTAAATTTCATGGGCTTGTGCCTAACATGCAGTTCACTCAGAGAGTTCACGAAAATGCTCAATGCCACAACTGGAGATTGATATGGTTTGGCTCTGTGCCCCAACCCAAATCTCATGTTGACTTGTAATCCCTAATGTTGGGAGAGGGACCTGGTGAGAGGTGATTGGCTCATGGGGGGCAGATGTCCCTCTTGCTATTCTTGTGATAGTGCATGAGTTCTCATGAGGTCCAGGTTTTTTGAAAGCATGTAGCACCTCTCCCTCTGCTCTCTCTCCCCTGCTCTGCCATATAAAGGTGTGCTTGTGTCCCTCTGCCCTTCTACCATGATTGTAGGTTTCCTGAGACCTCCCCAACCACAACTTCTTACAGCCTGCAGAACTGTGAGTCAATTAAACCTTTTTTCTTTATAAATTACCCAGTCTCAGGTAGTTCTTTATGTGAGAACGGAGCAATACAGAGACATTCAACCTGCAGAGCAGAAAAATATTCCTCAGGTTCAAATTTAAAAATTTCAACTGAGTGCCCTCTGGACTCAGAGACTCAGTTTATAGTTGTTTTCGTCAATAACTTTCATTTTTCTTTTGTTGATTTTTGTTTGTTTTACTCATGAGGACCCTGGCTAAGGAGCATATGCGAAACTCTTGAAATTATCCTCCTGATAGTCATAATAGTAGTCTCCCTGGTGCACTGTCACCTGTCAAAAAGTTTTAAATACCTGCACACAGCCATCTGCTTAACACCAAATGGTCTCCCTCTGCCTCAAGACATAAAATCTCAAAGAAACATGTGATAACATATGACCTATGAATGACATGTTGAGACTAAAACCCAGAATGGTGGCAACTGAGAGTAACATGGGTCCTATGTTTCACTCACATGCTCACTTAGGTGAGTATCTGACCAAAAGAGGGGAGTTTGAACAAAATTTATGGGATATCGATATCATTGTTTTGGACTGGGCTCCTGTACTAGGCCCCAACAGACCAGATCAAACCAGAATAGAGTCACTCCTGCAAGGTGCCATGTATAAAACTGAAATGGGCCAGTTTTCGAATAAAAAAAGAAAAAGAAAAACAGGAGAGTCACAGCAACTAATCAGAAGGGGCCCATTTTCCCTGAGCTGTCATGACAAGGAAGTACCCTCTATTTTAACTCTATACAGCAAGTAACTGAAATGACCTTATTTCTGCTTTCTTTAGCCTTTTCTGTCTCCAATGCTAATCCCCCCTGCTCAGCTCATCAGAATACCTACTCTATTTGATACAATGAGATTTTGCCTGATTCTAGAATTGTCAATAAAAGCCAATTGTATCTTTAAATTTGTTATAATTTTGTCTTTGACACATCAATTGACCATTCTCTCCATGAGAAGATTCATAGAGTATCCAAGGAAAAACCTACCTTAAATACGTTATAGTAAGCTTTAAATATATCAAAGACTAAGAAAACGTTCTAATATCTTTTAGAAAGAAGGAACAATTCACTTACAAAAGCATAACAGACTGGCATATTTTTTAATCATCTTTCATTCAAGGTGCTTCAGGGCAAACGCTTGTATCACCAGGAAAGAATGATTAATTTGCTTTTTTTCCTGAAACTTCTTGTTACCTTTTATTTTTCTCACCTAATACTAGTGTATAACTCCTAAAATATTAACTAAAAACAATGGTAAACCTTCTTAACTTTAAGTATGAGAAAAATGGAAATCAGAAAAGTTAAGAAATATATAGAATGCCATGAAGATAGTGGCAGAGGTTTGGCTAGAACTAATCTCTCCAGAACCCCAGAGCAGTTTTGCTTTGTTTTCGTTTTTATACCGTGCTATGATGCCTCATGCTGGTGTTACTCATCTAAGCCTGCACTCTCCTATGGTGGTTGCAACATTCTAAACTTTAGGCAGACTTAGTACCAGAGAAGGAAAGAAGAAATGAGAGAGCATAGTGAGGTATCCCAGTTGTTCCTTCCTCATAGCCAGTGATGGATTAGCCAACAAATACACAGGAAGGTTGCCAAGAAGTACCTATTCATAGATGTAATGCTGCCTCGGTCTCAATCCAGGTCAGTCTCTGAGTAATGTGTACCACAAATGGTCTATCATATGCCTGGTATGTTTACAACTTTAACCCTTTTTACATTACTAAATCCTCATAACACATTCCATGGATAAATTAACGAAAGTTAGGGAAGCTGTCAGGTTTGTCCAAGGTTACATAGCTAGTAAGGTTGCCAGGCAGTTTGACTGAAACAAAACCAAAACCAAAACCAAAACCCCCTCATTCCGAAGTTGAGCAGCTGCCTTCTACTTTGCTAGAGTGTGGGGTAAAAGTTGTCCCACTTCAACAGAAAATTACATGTTGTTCTGTTAAAACTTTATAAAATATTAATAATTCAAGAACTTCATAAGACATCATATATAAGGAATATACATTTTTAACTGTTTAGTATTTCAAACGGCACAAATTATATCAAATAATTTAAGCATTTTTTTAAAGTTATGCTTTATTCATCTGACAGGTAATCTTATGTAATATCATTTTAACAGGACAGTGTTAAGGTAATTCATCTGTAATTTTATTGCTACTACTGCGATGAAAAAATGTTAGTAATCCAGCTTCTGGGTATATTAATAGAATAAGTATATTTAGACAAATTCAATATTTTTAAATAATCATTTCCCCTTCTGCCAATTTTATTTTTTCAGATCCAATTAATTGTGTAAGCCTCCACATTCCTATAATATGGCACAGAATCCACATTTCCACTTTGAAAGGATTTGTAAACTGGTTTGCAAACAGCAGTTGGCAAGAGCTCTACAACATCTGATCACCGCAGTAGCTTCCCCTGCATTTTTTGTTTATTTAATGCTCCTTCTACGATACAGTATGTCCTAAATGCCCATTGTCAGGGTTGTTCTTGCTCATCTGTCCATTCTATGGGGGTAGTGGTGTCTCCTGGTTCTCTGTAACACTCCAGTGTTCAACCTCTGTTCCTTTAACTACATGTTCAGAGCACAACTACCATGCCAGGATTAGCAGATCTACAGTTGCTAAATACAGCCCTTGCTTCCAGGCAAATAAATTCACACTACACACTTAGTTTTGAGCCTGACACCTCTTCATGGCAAGTTTAATTGCAACTTAGGACCCTTTCCTGCTAGCAAGTCAGACAAGTTTTGATAATATGAAACTTCAAAATGAAAAGGGAGGGTTCTCAATGTCTTTCCTCCCCAGGTATTATAGAAATGCACACATAAAGAGTATATAGCTGTAGATGATAGGTAAGTAGGTAAATGGATAATAGAGATAGACCCTAGGATGAATACAGCTACTGTTGTCCTCATTAGCATTATAAAAAGTGGATTTCAGGTCAAATGTTTGTGCATGATTTCACCCCAGAGAGAACTAAATCTCTAAATGGTGACGTGCATGAGTTCCTCAACTCTAGCATCTGCAAAGATTTCTGTTTTTTGTTTTACCCATATATTGTGCAAACATTCTACCAAAACTAAAAAAGCAACTCCAAGTAACTCAGGCTTTCTTGTGTGGTGTATTAAACACACAAAGACAGTATTTCATGGATTGTCACTATTGCATATCTCTCTCTTGGAATTCTCATGACTGTTTCTTAAAATTTTCTTGTAGTATTGGCAAAGACACACAGACCACGGCAGACAGTCATTTTGCTAATGGGCAGACTTCCCTTGTGGCTGTTACTAGGGGGCAGTTCTAAAGTTTCAACTATAATTGAAGTAGATTTTTTTTTTACATAATTCTTTCCATATTGGGACATTCCCTTTTTTGCTCCGAGCTTGCCAAGATGTTTTATTTATTGAATTTCATCAAATATTCACTCAGTATCTATATATTTTTTCCTCTATTGTATTAGTATGATAAAAACAGTGATTCATTTTTTTTTCTGTTCTTGCATAATGTTTATATTAGAATCAGACCAATTTGATCATAACACATTGCTGTTTTATATTTATGTCTAGACTTGTTTAGTTAATATTTAGTCATTTACATCTACAAATTTGTCAGTTTTATTTTCTCATATTATCCTTGTACATATATGTGGGTTTGGAATGAAGAATATAGTAGCCTCATAAAGGAATCTGAACAGCTTTCTATTTTTCTTTTTCTATTTTGTGACATGAAAAGTCACAAAAGGTAGGTAATAATTTTTTGGAAGATATAAAATTTTGGGAGGGAACAACTTTTATTCCCATAATTTCATTTTTTAATAGCTTAGTTTTTGGTCTACTTACAATTTTTGTACCGATTTTGGTGCATTATAATTTTCTTGGTACTCATCCACTCAATTTAATTTTCATTTTTTAGTATTTTGTCATTATTTTAAATTTTTCTGCTTGGTTTATTTCCATCTTTTCTCTTATTTGGTGATCAGCCTCATCAGATGTTTATATTATTGGACTTTTCAGAGACTATGGCTATATAACTATGGTTTTGTTCTTACTTGTTTTTTTTTTTTTTCCTTCTGCTCCGGTTTATTGATTTTAGTCATTGCTACTTTTCCTTATTTCTTGTTTTCTGTTTTTTTCCCAACTTTTACAGGTTGAGGGTTAGCTCATTCATTTGTAGTTTCTTGATAATTTTATTTAACACTATTAATTATCTTCTAAGTGACATTTTAACTTGACTCATTTTTATTATTATTTTGCAGTTATATTTCTTGATTATTTTTCTGATCCTCTTGACTTAGACTTTGCTTAATAAAATGCTATTTAGTTCCCAACCTCTTAAGATTATTCAGCTAACTTTATTAATCTTTAATCTTATTGCTTTTTGGTTACAGAAACTTTACTGCATGACGCTGAGAATCACAGCTCTGTTTAACTCTGGGAAACCTCAGTTATATTCTACATGAAAGGCATCCACTGAAGTGAGTGCAACATTACGGCCCTGAACATTTGCTTTTTGGAATTTGTTGAAGTTTCCAGTGTTAAATACAGATATGGAAACATTTTGTAAATTTCTATTTCTGATTTAAAAAAAATGTGTTATCCAAAATGTAAGAGTGTGAATATAATATTTCTATCTTTTATATCTTTAATAGCTCTGATCATTGTTGATTATCCAATTAATCTCATAGTTTTTTGAAAGGGTGTACTAATAATCACCTACGATTTTTGATTTTTCTATTTCTTTCCATATTTATTTCAGGTGATGCTTATTTAGTTCCTATATTTACTTGAGGTTGTATTTTTAAATGAATATATTTTTAAGATAGGCCACCTAAGAATACACACACACACACACCTTTAATGGTTAAATATTTCTAGTGGTTAAAAATTACTATAAATATTATTTTTATTTTAAAAATGTAGATTGTATAGTGCACTAAGAAGAATTTGGCACCATGAATGCGAAAACTCTTTTCTTATTTGTGCCGTGTTGAAGAACTCAGTCTCTCTTAACAATAAATATTTTAAAACCAGGCTCCATTAGTGCAACTACCACCATAAATAGGTTTTTCTACTTTCTGTAGTTCATGACTGCTACATTTTTCATTTCCAGATACCTAAAAATGCAAGATGACTGACGTTTTGTTTCAGTAGTTTTTTTCTGTTTAATAAAGTATTTACCAGATGTTTTTCTACTAACACAAATAAATAAACCAATAAAACTCCTATTGTTTTACAAATGTGTTGTTTACAGGAAGAAGAAATTAAATAAGTATTATGAAATTTGATTTCATAAACTTTGTTTTACAATAAAGATTGTTATTGAGTATTTTGTGGAACTCTATCACTTCTAGACATTTGTCAAACCTGGTCCCCCAGATATCACCAACCAACATAAGCTGCGAAGACAAAGCCAAGTTTACTTCTCACCGAGGTAAGGAGGAACACTGCCTCACAAAGCTGTGCCAGTCCCTGGTGGCAGGGATTGTAGGGAGACAGTAAGATGGTAATTCCTTGATAATTGGAAGTATATATAAAGCATAACTTTCAAAACAGGTGCTTGATTAGGACTGGGTGTGGATCACGATCCAACAGGTCAGGATTAGTAGAAATAGCAAGGTGGGGATTTTGAGAGGAGGATTAAAAGAATCCTCTGGCACATACTGACTACTGACGCTTCCCATGGAAAGGTTGATGGATCTTTCTCAACATTCCTGGAATGAAAAATCAAACGTGTGCTGGAGCTGTACAGTCCCTGAAAAGGAGACCCACCGAAGACAACTGAATAACCAAGTCATGTTAATGTAGACAGTAAAAAGTGCTTTTGTTTCTCAGGGTCCAGGCTGAGTGTAGATAGCTTGGGTCATCAAATATATTCCCTTATTGTTCCTCTACAACAATGTCTTCTTATGCCAGCATACCTTTATCTCAGAGTATATGTAATCCAATGGTCCATAAATTTGTCTCTTTCATTACACAGAAGATCTAAATTTACTCAGGAAAATTTTCCTTTTCAACCTACACCTACAGACCTATTTAAGTTCTATACATCACATCATCAGTGCCAACACAGGGACGAAACTCTAGACCAAGATATGTGGCCGCAAGTGTCAGCACGTACTGACACTGATCTCCTCATACACAACACTCACTCCACTCCCTGTTGCTGACCACGCTGATTACACGCAGAGCTCCTTGTGGTGACAATCTCCTACCTCCTAGCCCAGGTCACAGTAGCCACTGAGGACTCTTTTTCTGCCACTCTAACTTCCAGGATTCATTTAATTTCCCATTCTCATTCCTGGGTGTGTTCCTCAGAGTTTCATCCACCAACCACTCACTCTCCCGCCATGGTCATCCCAATGTACCCACTGTATCCACATAAAATTCATTGCAATTGTAAGGTGTGAGTTTTCAAATTTGTTTGTTTTCTTCTGTCTTAAATTTTGGATCCTGAGGCTTATTTCCCACTTTGAACAACCCTCGCGCTGATTCAAAAAAGAAATTATCAACCTAAACAAACACATATTTTGTTTTGTTTCAGAAAGGGAAGCTCTTCAGTATTTTTAGACTTTTTGTATTTTAGTGTGTTGTTTAAAATTAAATATTTATTGTAATAAATTTTTCAAGTTTTCAACTAGTCACACCATATTGTCAAAAAACATTGGATATGACTGCGATTGTTTACTTGTTCAGTCGTCTTGGAATTCATACTTTCTACTTAACAACAATCCCAAAACACATTGTTGGATGTTTAAATCCGTCATCCTGAATTGTTCAGACGTTCATTTAATATTTTGCTTTTATAGAGTACACAGGAAAAAAAAAATCCTTTTACTCCATATCAAGAAAGTATTTATTTATAAAAGTCCTCAGAGTTTGTAGGAGCTGCATACAGCTACCCTGATTTGTTCCCCAGAGCAATCCTGTGAGGGCCAGGAAGATATGAGGACCCTCTTCCTGATGATTTTGCTACTGAACAAGGCCCTTCCCTTGGGAGATTAGGTGATCGCAAATTCCCACAAGAAAACTTCTCAAAGCTAGAACTGAATATTAAATATTTGTTTAAAAAAATAAACACTGAAAGAGGTTGGGTACATACGCTCTTCTCATTGGAAAACTGCTCTTCAAATTTCAAGAATTTTTCTTCATAAGTTAAAAAATAAAAATAAGCAACATAGCCTATTTTTCAGGATTTAGATTTTCCTAATTTGAGAGGTTTAGATGAAGTTAAGAGAAGTACATTTCCCCTTTATTTTACGTGATTTGATTTCTCCAAATACACAATGTCTATACATAATTTCCTTTTGTTAGGTTAATGGATACCTTAAAATTCTAAATTTTGAGCTAACGCCTTCAATTTTGAAACATTGTAACAAATAAAATAAACTCTTTAATCCACTGCCAATCCTTAATGTTTATTCTGTCATTGTTTACTCTTGCCTCATATATTTCAGTGTCTTCACTTTTAATTGCTATTGCTTTATTCAGAAAACATCACTTTATGTGCTAACAAAATCAGCATGTTGTTCTTCTTCAAATGTGTTGGATTACATTAAAAAATGATAGCAATTACGTGATAAATATTTGATACCCTAGTTTTATATATTCATAGCATTTACCTAAAAAGTTCTATAAAAATAAATGCATGCTTCCAAAAGCAAATCACTTACAGTTTAAAAGCAGTCCAAATGTCCATTTATTATTCATAATAGTTACAAGCACACCACTATGATTACGTGTCGTAAGTGCTAGCATAAATGACTAGATGCTTAAAAATTTTCTGTATAAATCATTTTTTTTCTTGAAATCTTGAGAAAGTATAAAGTAGGATTATCTATATTTCAATATCTGTGGATTATCGTGGAGAAACGGCATCCACTGACAATAATAAAATTTGGAGGGGGCACTAAGACCGCTAGCTGCGCAAGGGAGGTGCGAGCCTCCCCAAATGCTATCACTGATGTGACTCATGATTTCTACAAAGGAAGGAGTTGTGACAGCCATCTATGGCACCCTGAAAGTGTGGAAATGTGTCCGGAATTGGTGGGTTCTTCTCGCTGAATTCAAGAATAAAGACTCAGACCCTCACTGTGAGTGTTACACTTTTTAAACATGGTGTGTATGGAAGTTTGTTTCTTCTGATGTTCACATGTGTCAAGTTTCTTCCTTCTGATGGATTTGTGGTCTCTCAAACTTCAGGAGGAAAGGTGCAGACCTTCCCGGTGAGTCTTACAGCTCCTAAAGCTCGTGCGAACCTGAAGAGTGAGCAGCACCAAGATTTATTACCCAAACCTAAAGAATAAAGGCTCCGCGACCTAGAAGGGGACTCAGACACTTGCCACTGCTAGCTTGGGCAACCTGCTTTTATTCCCTTATCTGACCCCACCCACATCCTGCTGATTGGTTCATTTTACAGAGAGCTCATTGGTCCATTTTACAGATAGCTGATTGGTCAGTTTTGACAGGGTCCTGATTGGTGCGTTTACAAACATTTAGCTAGACACAGAGTGCTGATTGGAGTGTTTACAATCCTTTAGCTAGACACAGAGTGCCAGACAGAAAAGTTGTCCAAGTCCCCACTAGATTAGCTAGACACAGAGCACTGATTGGTGCATTTACAAACCTTGAGCTAGACACAGGGTGCTGATTGGTGCATATACAATCCTCCAGCTAGACATAAAATTTCTCCAAGTCCCCACCTGACTCAGGAGCCTAGCTGCCTTCCCCTAGTGGATCCCACACCAAGCCTAGTGGGGAGCTGCCCACCAGTCCTGCACCTGGCGCCAGCACTTCACAGCCCTTGGGCAGTCGATGGGACCCGGGCACCGTGAAGCAGGGGTCGCGCCGTA
Organism: Macaca nemestrina; assembly: GCF_043159975.1. Lineage (NCBI taxonomy): Eukaryota > Metazoa > Chordata > Mammalia > Primates > Cercopithecidae > Macaca > Macaca nemestrina. Next base: position 95,850,108 of record NC_092132.1, on the reverse strand, counting down.
GGGGAGCCTCGGGCTGCCTGCGGGCCCACAAGGCGGGGGCGGGGCTTGGGCATGGCAGGCTGCAGGTCCTGAGCCCTGCCCTGCAGGGAAGGTGGCTGAGGCCCAGCAAGAATTTGAGCGCGGCTCCCACAGGCAGGCAGTGCTAGGGGATGCAGCACACCCTCGGCAGTTGCTGGCCCAGGTGCTAAGCCCCTCACTGTCCAGCCAGTGGTGCCGGCCAGCCACTCTGAGTGCGGGGATTGTGGAGCCCATGCCCTCCTGGAACTCGCGCTAGCCTGTGAGCGCTGGTCCCTGGTTGCCACTGATGCCTTTCCCTCCACACCTCCCAGCAAACAGAGGGAGCTGGCTCTGGCCTAGGCCAGCCCAGAGAGGGGCTCCCACAGTGCAGCAGCAGGCTGAAGGGCTCCTCAAGCATGACCAGAGTGGGTGCCCAGACCGAGGAGGTGCGGAGAGTGAGCCAGGGCTGCCAGCATGCTGTTACGTCTGAAAGAGTCACTGTGTCTGCAAGCTGTGCTCCACTTCTCCTTCTGTAGAATTGTCTTTCTCCAGGCGATGCTGCTGGTCCTCAGACACTGAACCTCATTGTGCTGAAAACGAAGAGGCACTGGGAACAAACCTGGTGTGATTTTGAAACTTTGGGGACCTGTGGAAAGCAAAACTTATGGTTCAAATGGAAAAGTAAAAAACAAATTTGTTTTCAGTCCACCAAATATAATCCTACTGTCCCGCCACATTAGATGTGCTAGAGGTGGGGAGAGGGTAGAGAGGGGGAAAAATGGCGACTGGAGGTGAGTGCAGGAGATGCCCAGGCTCCTCCATGCTCCATAGCGCTGACATCTGCTTGGAAGCAAAGAGTGGAATTAAAGCATTATTTCTGCTTGCACCCTCTTCTGACACACAGTCTAACTGAACAATACACTTCCTTCAGCATCTGTCTACTCTATTTCAAAGCTGTGCCTTCAGCCAATGAAGGAAATGGATCCAAGGAAACTTTGGATCAGTCTTATTGCCTAAATCCCTAATGTTATACTCCTATCATATTATCTTTTACTTTCAGAGGGATCTTCCTTTTTGACTCTCTTCAACAACTTTGCACCTTTAATTACTTTACCTGTGTCTACAGATAAAGTCTGAACATAAATCATGCCAGGTGAAAGGATAAACTCATCTGATGTCGTGAAATACATTAAAGTGATCTCTTCTTCCATGGGTTCCTGTAAAGTGTTCATTAACAAAGTTCCAGGTACGAGGTGTGTCACAGTCATTTAAAAATTGTTTAGAGAGTACAAGCTCTATTTATACCTTTAGGCATTTTGTCTGAGATTGCAAGGCTATCTATGTCCCTTACACTAACTGACATGTTCCTCTGTATGTACTGCAGAACAAATTTCATCCAGTAATGAGAGTCGCTATGCAAAAGGTGACTCTGAGGGGTCTCACCTGAGGGGTCTCACTGAACACTCCTCTCGCCAGGGTTCCTTTCTCCCAGGGCACAATGACTGCTTTTCCTTTGAAAAATATAAACAAGTTTCTACCTTTGCACTTAATTTTATTTTTTGCCAAGAGGCATTTCTCTTGTCATATGAGAATCCTCATGTTCAATTCAGGTAGCATTTTAACTATTATCCCAGGAAGGTCTACATGATCTATGCAAAGATGCTCAAGCTGCATCCCTCATTTAAAATTGCTTACACAGTCGTTACTATTAATTACTTTCTTGTTGACTCAACTGTTTCCTTTTCCGCAAAGAATATAAGCACCATGATAACAGAAACATATTTGTTTTATTCTGTGATGTGCTTTTCCAGGGAGAATGTCACTTTATTTAACTGAGTTGCTGGATCTCTGTCACTGAGGAATTGCTCTGAATCTGATTCCTACAATTTGGAGTCCAGTGCAACATCATCTTGTTCTTCGCACTCTCTTTGTTCTCAACCATCTCTGCATGAAAGCTGCACAAAGCTCTCCTGACTTCACCTCTTGTTTGCAATGTTTTCGAAGACTTTCACTCTTTCTAATCACTGTTCCTATGACCAGAGCATTAGTCAGCATGTGGTTTTCCCTCTAGCTATTATATGTCTGACCATAGATTAGTCAAAGATTTCCTCCCTCATAATACAGATTATCTGCTTCCCAGGCTGGAATATCTATTCTTTTGCTATCAACTGAATACCCAGTACTGCTAAGCCAATGCCACTTGCTTAATTTTTTCTTTTTATTTTTAGCAATATGCCTTTCATGATAAAAATTCCTGTATTTGCCAAGGTAGACTAAGTGTTGTGTAAAGTAAACATCAGCATTTCCATGCATGGCGACTTGGTGGGAAGCCACGATAGTGGCGCCATCTCGGTTCATACTACAGACCCGACTGAGTGCTGGAGAGAGAAGGCCAAAGTCTTGCTAGACCTCTAACCTCTGGCTTTTCCCTGGTGGAAAAAAATGTGTTATGAATTTGTTATTTTTATGGATTTCACTTTTTACATTGTGGTTCAGTGCTTTGGTGTCCCTTGCTTTACCACAAAATGTAATTTACGAATATATATAGTGATAGTCTATACCATAGGCACACCCATGGTGTATTTTGGTCTATGCATAATTTTAGATATTTGCTAAACAGACAACTGAGAATATACCTGCTGTCCTTCTTTCATTATCTGCCATCTCAGGCAGTTTCCAAATGTTCCTGGCATGTACCAATGATATCTTGGAATTATTTATGGAGATGGTATAAGATTTTTAATGTAATGTGACTATGGGATTGGAATCAGGGTTGTATACTTGTGCTTTTGGTGTATCGGTCCTTGTGGAGGTTTTTATTTCAGAAGCAACAAATACTTTGAAAGGTCGGCTTTGTAAATTTTGGCATTAAACTTTTGATATTTTCACTATTGCTTTGAAATTTTAGCATTAATTTTGAGCTAATTTTTCAATAGTTTGGTTTGGGGAATATCAAGGGTATTGTGCCACTGACATAATAGTTATTTTTATGCATCCTAGGGCCTCTGCAAAATGGAAGCTGAGACAATACATTTTTTTCAGAAAACCTCAAAATTTTAAAATATGCATTTGCTGTATCTAAGCTGTTTATCCAAAAACAAACAAACAAACCAGGACAGCATTTTCTTCGTTCATTACCTTTTTGGGGCAACTAGGCTGAGGTCTGGAACAAAGAAATAAAGTATTATTGAATACATTCATAGGTTGAAAAACAGCTGTAGAATGGAAAAGTGAAATAACATTAGTCGAAAAAATACGAAATAATCTTGAGCAGAAGGAACAAAACAATAAACAATAATGTCACTTAACATTTTTTAAATGAATAATGTCATAGCGAAAAAGAAAAATAGAAAAGAAAGGTCAAGTCTAGAAAAATATTCTGAACAAGATTTTGACAACATTTCTCCATATCAATCTTTTCATTATTATATGAAGTGTCTGGGGATTTTATTTGTAATATCATACGTGCTACATTTGACAATTTCTTGAATAATTTTTCTTTCCAGTGCTTTGTTTTTAAGACAGTACAATGATCCTGCATATCTTTGGGGTAATTCCAAGACACTTGAGACAAAGATTGTGTAGAAGAAAGACAACATGGAGACTTCCATAGGCAGCGTTGAAATTCAAAGACATAATTTCTCATTTTAATATACAGTGTGATAAACAGAAGTTGCTGGAGACATAGAAAACCAGAGGGGGGGGGGGAAAGAGAGGTATGGATTGTTAAGAACTATTACGGTAACATGTTTTAACATTGCAGAGTAAGTCACAGACATTGGTGTGAATTGTAGACTTTGGTTGTTAATCCAGGCCTCTTTTTCCATCTCTGACATACTATGTGTTGTATCTCTTCTCCTTCCACTTTACTTACCCCTGTGCTCATTTGGATCAATGGAATATGCTGTCTTACAGCCTAGGTTTGGCATTGAATATTATTTTCCACATAAAAGATACAGGGACCCTTGGTGAACAAGGCAGCCAGAAGAGAGGGTTGCATGTGGCCAAAAGAACAACATAATCTACAAAAAGGGAAGCCATGATTACAAATCAAAGGAGCAAATTCTATGGTGGGGAGATGTTGGGTGAGCAATACTGAAGTTGTGTGATGGGCTTTCACACACTTAGGACTCTCTAATATCGGGGTATATTAAGCAATCCTATTATGCAAATCCTCTAAGGTACTGTAGTTTAACTAGTAGAACATTAACAACCAAACAAGTCATTCTTATGACTGAGAAGCTACAATATTTATATAACTAGTGTATTAATATATCATTATTTTTTGAGTTATAAAGGTGAATGTTAATTTTATTTCAATAACTGCATCCCTAAAATGTGATGACTAAATCTTTCCTTTCTTCTGTTGAGTGGTAGGTCACTTAAAAAATGAATTGCTAGAACGCATATTTTTTTTTCTGTTTTGAATACTATGAATTACTATGGCATTATTGTGTATCTTATACTAGGATTTGGCAAGGAGGCTCACCCCTGTAATCCTAGCACATGGGAAGGCTGTGGCGATAGGGTCACTTGAGTTCAGGAGTTAAGAGACCAACCTGGGCAAAATAATGAGACCTCATGTCTATAAAGAAAATAATACTGATAATAAAAATAAAGAGTAAAATAATATCTTACACTATTTCATGATTTTAACTTCAAACGCGCTTCAAGCATTGTCTCCTCTTCTTTACCATTTTTTTAAAAAAACAAAAACGAAAACAAAAACGAACCCCAGTCTTCTACTCATTAAATGGGAGGGGCAGCTTGAATGGATATGGAAAAATGTATCTGTTATCCTTACATGTTATATAATACTCTTGTCATTGAAAAGGGGTGAGTTGTAAGACACATCTAAAGAAGCCATTTTTATTCTTTAGAAAATTATCATTGCTGCATATAAATATGATTTTATTTAGGGTGTAGATGATAAAAATTATAGAAATGCAATATATTTGGTATTTTTAATACCAAAATTGTATATTTAAATAGCATCATATTTCTAAGTATATAAATAAAATACCTTTTGTTTATTTAAAGGATGCAAAAGTAAAGCCCAACAAACCAAACAAATGCAACTTTTAAATATCAATTATTCCTAATGCTTTATTTTTATTCTATTATTTTTCCTCTTAAAAACTGGAAACTGCTTATATATATCATCCACTACACAGTTAATACTCCATCATATGAATGTATTATATTTTATTTTTCATTTTACTGCCCATTTGCCTGTCGATCATTGACATTTTTTTTTCTTGTTGGTCCAACACCTAGCCTTATACATGCTCCTCTCACTCATGGGGATACTAGAATGATAAGTGTGGGGTTATACGGTCGGTCCAGCTTCAGTTTTACTACACCATTCCTAATTATCCTTCAAAGTGATAGACCAATTTACACTGTAGGGGAAAAATGACCGTTTCCCTGCTCCACTTTATCACCAACACAGTATTGCTAAAGGGCTCATTTATGTCAAAATTGAGAGAATACATTAGCTCATTATAATTTTTATACCCAATTTTAATATAATTTTATATCCAATTTTAATATAATTATATCTAATTTTAATATATTTTTAATATCCAATTAATATAATATTAAATTAATAAACATTTAATTAATATTAAATATATATTTAACATGATATATCATATACATATGTGCATATATTCTATGATATATCATATATACATATATCATATAAGTATATGTATACATATATACATATACTTATATACATATACATATATACATATACTTATATGATATATGTATATATGATATATGTACATATGATATATATGATATATCATATATACAAATATGATATATATGATATAGGTGATATATCATATATACAAATATGATATGTCATATATGACATATGACATATATACATGATATATGTATATATGCATGCATGATGTATCACTATATGCTATATATGTATATGCGACATGCAACATATCACATGTGATACATATGCGACACGCAACATATCACATGTGATACATATGCGACATGCAACATATCACATGTGATACATATGCGACATGCAACATATCACATGTGATACATATGCGACATAAACATATCACATGTGATACATATGCGACATGCAACATATCACATGTGATACATATGCGACATAAACATATCACATGTGATACATATGCGACATAAACATATCATATGTGATACATATGCGGCATAAACATATCATATGTGATACATATGCGGCATATAACATATCATATGTGATACATATGTGGCATATAACATATCATATGTGATACATATGCGGCATATAACATATCATATGTGATACATATGTGGCATATATCTTGCCCACTTTTTAACTTTTTATTTGATTGCTCCTACTTAGCTTGAAACGCCATTAGAACCGATTCTAGATGTAAATCCCTCATATATATCTATATTCAAAATGTTTTACATTTTTCTTTTAGCATTTGCAATTACAATACCATTTTGTGCTGAATGGGCTTTTTAAAAGTATAGTTGCAAATTTATTTTGCTGTATTATTTATGATTATTTTGAAGCATTTGAAAAAATGTTCTTACCCAAGATACAGGGATTTTTGTAATGGTGTTGTTTTGTTTTATTAATTTGTGTCTTTAATGCATATATATCTATATATAGAGAGAGGGAGAACATAAACTTTAACCCTTTTTATATAGTGTTATAAACATGGCATTACATTATTCCCAGTTTATTGGATAGCCTAATTTAAGTATCTTCTAATGTCTGTTGCAACCAGTAGGGTTGTTGAATCACTCACCATATCTCTCTTTATTTCACTTTAAATTCAACTTATCCACAATGGAATGAAGTATTGAGCTGCATAATCCTAGTAGGATCAATGCTAAGAAAAAATAGAATGGCAAACTAATAATAATGATAATAATTATTCCTTACACTAATCATATTGTTAGTGTTGGCATTCATATTTTTAGTTTCTTTCTTTGACATGAGGGTGTGGTATAAAACAAATTTAATAATTTTGTTGGTGTCATTGGGAACTGTCATTCTCTGCAAGGAAGGAAATAAGGGTGTCATTGTAAAGTAGGTTAGGTTATATAAAAATACTCTAGTCCTAAATCTGAAACACAAGTATCATTGTGAGCTCATGAGATATTTTATTTCATACACTTATATACAGTAGACTTTCACTGGTGTCAGAGGGAGAAGCTAGTGGCACAGCAACACTCTTGCCAAGAATAACTCAAAGAGTAGACTAAAGCACATGCACGTTTCTGTGAATGCCCAAAGTCTGTGGAAGCAAACAACACTAAGGAGCTAGGGCTAGAGAGGGAGAAAGGCTGCCCAGGTTAGGCTGCAGTTCTCCCTTTCTTTTCTCCCTTGACATTTGCAGATGTTGAACACAACTGTGTATCCAGATTTGCACCAGGAGACGACAGCTACTGGGGACAAGAGACCAGCAAAGCGGTTTGGCCATCTCCCAAAACTGCAGAGAGAGACAGAGGCTTGGGGTTTGTGCCCTGGGATATTTGCCAAATTCTGCATCTGTACAGGAAAGAAGATGAAAGCTAAGTGAGAACCTCTGAGAGGCATATCAAAGCTTTGGGGGTCTCAAGTTGAGGTTTGGGGTCTCTAAGAGAAGAGATCAGGCAAGCAGCTGCTTGGACCTGCATCAACTCCATTGTGGGAACATTTCTAAGGACCTCTTTTATTGGAAGGGAGAATTGTGTGCCTGCTAATCACAGTCTTGAACACTCCAGACCCACATTTCTGGAGTGTAAAGCTTCCCAAGTTGTAGATAGCAGAGGGTAAATCAGAAAACATTTCCACAGTCATCTGGTGAGCGTTTTAGGAGTTTACCTGGCACGTACTCAGGCTTTCTGTGACTCCACAGGGCATAGAAACTATTTAGCACCTGGGCCAATGTCACAGCCAAATTAATGACAGAACCACTGAGGTTTTCAGAGAGTTCTGCTATTCTCAGTTTCATCACACACCACGCACAGAAAACCCCACAGCATGTTCTGACCAGTATTCCTGTGCTTCTTTCTTAGAAGAGGGTTTTATGTTTCACCTCTCAGAAACACTCAAGGACTTAGTAGCTCACTAATCTAGTCAGAGGCACAGTATCTTTCTCTGAGATTTGGACAACATGGCCGTCCACATCTAGGAGGACACTGGCTGACCCTGGCCATGGGTCATGTGCCCTAGGACTCAGGGACATTGGGCAGCCAGTGACCAGCCCTCTTCAGCAAGACAGGAAGTTTGTTGTTGGCATTGTTTTCTGGTTAAAAATGTTACTGTCTGGAACAAGGGACATGAAGATCCACCCTATTGGTGCCTTCTGACCTTTTCTTCTGCCATCACCTGCATCCACCCAGATGTTTGTAAAACATTTGGTGCAGCTCCTTCAGGCTCAGGCTCATTAGAGTCTGGTAGTGGCCACTGAGCTCCTCTATCTTCACTCCTATTGATTCCCTGGTTAGATCACAACTTTTACGTCAGGATCATGCATTCCTTCACAAGAACGTGGTTTTTCAAATGACTGTTTTCCAAAGAAAAAAGAAAAAAAGCTTTTCCAAATTCTATGGATTGATTTTCAGAACAGGACTGAGGATGCAGTTGGAATTATAGTCCATGAGTCTTCAGTGTCCACCAATACAAAGGCACGTGTGTGTGTGTGTGTGTGCGTGTGTGTGTGATTGCACTCAGCAACTCAGCTACAGGAAGAAAGAGAAGGCACAAAAAGAAAGATTCAGGATGAGAGTCTGGGCAGGTATGAGACATCAGGGAAAAGGAGGCCAAAAAGTTGGCATTGGAAGCTACCACATGTAATTATGAGGGGAGATGACAGGGGGAAGGCCCAGTCAAGTGGGAGAGAAACAGCATTCAGTATATCACATGCATGTAAGCAACCATGATATGCTTCGCTTATCATTTATGAATGTAAACTCATATATTGTGCTTGAGGCACAACTTCAGTCTCACTTTACACTGGACCACTTCATTTGGAATATTTTGGGCTAGAAAACCCGGCCTGTAAACTCCTAAGAAACCCATCATAATATGCTGATTCAAGAATTAAGAAAGGTACAGAATATATAGCCGTAAATTAAATTCCTTAGGAGGTGGAATTAGCGTGTCAAGAATTTGAAAGATCTACCCACAGAGATTTATTCAAGGGAAAAGTAAGTGTCATTATGGAGAAAAACTATGGCTTTTCTTTTCATCAAGTTGGCACAGGATTTTATCATGGGAAAGCTTTAACTAGAAGCTGTGCTTGTTGATCTGGAATTGATTCTGGTATTAGAAATATTTTAAAGCAATATGAATATTTAAAGTAACTAAAGACAGCTGTCTTTCAAAGAATCTGCATTTTAGGTCTGAAAACATAGGAATATCTACCCTAATACCTGTGTAATAGCCAACACTTAATCATAATGAGCTCTGAAGATTGTTACTAGGGACTCACATCTGCCTCCTATCCTGTTAAAACAGCTTGCAGCAGACAAGTACAGACAAGTACTCCCACTAAAAATAGCTGGAAAAGTCATTTAAAATGAAAAGAAAATAATAATTATGACCAAGTTATCAAAGATGTTGAGATTAAACTTACAAAGAACTATGATTACCATGTCCTATAAGATAGACTACAAAATGAAGAATGTAATAATTAAGGATTCAAAGCATAAATTTCATAGCAGGATGGACACAGTAGGGGAGAAATTAATGAATTAAAAGAAAGGTAGTGAACATGTTTCAATAAGAGCTATTAGATTTCTTCAGTTATTACCAGCACTGAATACAATGTGAGAAAAACTTAACTGATGTTTTACATTTATATATTTTACTTGATTATAAAGGATGCATACTTAATTCTTGTATCTCTGTTTATTTATTTATTTATTTTTTGAGACAGAGTCTCACTCTGTCACCCAGGCTGGAGTGCAGTGGAACCATGTCAGCTCACTGCAACCTTCATCTCCTGGGTTCAATAAATTCTCCTGCCTCAACCTCTTGAATAAGTGGAATTACAGGCACCCACCACCATGCCTGGCAAATTTTTGTATTTTTTAGTAGAGATAGGGTTTCACCATGTTAGCCAGGCTGATCTCGAACCCCTCAAGTGATCCACCCACCTTGGCCTCCCTAAGTGCTGGGATTACAGGCGTGAGCCACCATGCCTGGCCCCTTGTGTCTCTATTTTTTGAAATCACCCAGATTCTTTAAAAAATAACAGTTATTACTAATTCTTTTTTTTTTTTTTTTTTTTGAGACGAGTCTCTGTCACCCAGGCTAGAGTTCAGTGGTGGGATCTCGGCTCACTACAACCTCTGCCTCTGAGTTTCAAGGGATTCTCTGTCCTCAGCCTCCTGAGTAGCTGGGATTACAGACATGTGCCACCACGCCTGGCTAATTTTTGTAGTTTTAGTAGAGATAGGGTTTCACCATGTTGGCAAGTCTGGTCTCTAACTCCTGACCTCAAGTGATCCCCTGTCCTCAGTCTCCCAAAGTGCTGGGATTAAAGGTGTGAGCCACTGCTCCCAGTGAAAGTTATTAATAATTCTGAAAAATAATTATTTAAGTGTTGATATGGTTTGCCTGTGTCCTCACCCAAAATCTCATCTTGAATTATAATCCTCATAATCCCTACATGTCAAGGGAAGGACCAGGTGGAGGTAATTGGATCATGGGGGCAGTTTCCCCCATGTGGTTCTTGTAAGAGTGAGTGAGTCTCATAAGACCTGATGGTTTTATAAGCATCTGGTATTTTCCCTGCTGGCATTCACTCCCTCCTGCGGCCCTGTGAAGAAGGTGCCTGCTTCTCCTTTGCCTTCATCATGATTGTAAGTTTCCTGAGGCCTCCCCAGCAATGCGGAACTGTGAGTCAATTAAACTTCTTTCCTTTATAAATTACTCAGCGTCAGATATTTCTTCAGAGCAGTGTGAGAGCAGACTAATACAAATGTGTATCTAAATTCTGCAATGTCTTTACTGTTTAAGCAACATTTCAGACCAAAAAATCTGAAATATATATAACCAAATTTTGTCTTACTACATGAAACAACTGACTCAACTTTTGGTCACATTTCCATATGGAACAAACAAATCTTTGAGAGTCAAATGATATTTCACTAGACCATTACATTTAATTATTTAATTTTTTTTTTTTTTGAGACATCTTTGAATTGTTCAGTCTAATCATTTACCTTTATCTCCATTCAAGTCTACTCAGACACATCAGGGTTTATTTGAATGTCTTGCTTCATTTTTTTTCCCTAGAATCCTCCTTCTCTTTGTAGCGTATTTCCATTACTTTTATTTTATGTTCAACTTAAAACTCAGATCTTTGCCTCCTATTTTTTAGTCAAATTCTAGTCCCTAAGTTTCTATTCTTAGCTTGGCTGCCTAACAAAATACCATAGCCTGAGTGGATTACACAGTAGAAATGTATCTCTTACAGTTCCAGAGACTGGGAAGTCCAAGATTAAGCTGCTTACGTCGTAAGTTTCATTCTGAGCCCTTTCTGTTAGCTCCTAGGTAGTGCCTTCTCAATATGAACTCATAACCTCCTCTTTGCCCCACTAAGAAAGAGAGAGCAAGCTCCAGGTCTTTCTGTTACTATAAGGACACTGATCCCATTATGGGGCCCCTTTGCCATGACCTCATCTAAACCTAATCATCTCCCAAAGGCCCTAACTCCAAATACCATCTCATTGGTGGTGTGAATTTCAACATATGAATTGAGGGAGGACACAAATAGACACAAATATTTGGTTTGTAATACACATTTTTTAAAAGAGATAGGGTCTCTCTCTGTCACCCAGGCTGAGGAGCAGTGGCAAGATCAGGGCTTATTGCAACCTCTGACATCCTGAGCTCAGGGAATCCTCCCACTTTAGTCCCCTGAGTAGCTAGAACTACAGCATGCACCATGCACAACCACGATACCTAGATAATTTGAATTTAATTTTATTTTTTCGGTAGAGACATGGTCTTGCTATTTTGAGACTGATCTTAAACTCCTGGCCTCAATCAACCTTCCTGCCTCAGTCTTCCAAAGCACTGGGATTGCAGCATGAGTCACCATGCTTTGCCCATAACATACTCTTTTGGGAATTTGTCTTATCCTCTGAATTTTTTATATTTTATTTTATTTTATTGTTTTTTTTAAACTTTCCAACTTTTAAGTTCAAGGGATACATGTGCAGGTTTGTTACATGGGTAAACTGCATGTTGCAGGGGTTTGATGTACAGATAATTTTGTCACCCAAGTAATCAGCATAACACCCAAGAGGTAACTCCCACTCTGCACCCTCAAGTAGGCCCTGGTATCTGTTGTTCCCTTTTTTGTGCGTCCATGTATATTCAATATTCAGCCTCCACTTATGAGAACATGCAGTATCTGATTTTCTGTTCCTGTGTTAAGTTGCTTAGGATAATAGCCTCCAGCTCCATTCATGTTGTTGCAAAGGACATGACCTCATTCTTTTTATGGCTTCATAGTATTCCATGATATATATGTACCACATTTTCTTTAGGCAGTCCACCGTTGATAGACATCTACGTTGATTCCATGTATTTGCTATTGTAAATAGTGCCATTGTTGGAAATGCTTGTTCCCTGGTGCCATAAAGAAATAGCACTTGAACATAAATTTAATTTACTCAACAAGGCCATTTTTAGTTCCTGCAGAAAGAGTAAACTCATCAGCAGTTTTGCCACAAGAGTACACTGAACAAAGGAGATGGGGTCATTTATAACTTGATGTGTCCACCTTCCTGTTGTATCCGGTTTCCATTGGCTGAAACAGGACCTCACATTCTGTATTTGTCCTGATTGGCTAGCAACTTAGAATTTTATATATATATCTATATAGAGATATATATCTATATATATCTATATAGAGATATATATCTATATATATCTATATATATCATCTATATATATATATCTCTCTCTATATATATATATAGAGAGAGAGAGAGAGACAAAAAACCCTCCAAAAAGTCAATGAATCCAGGAGCTGGTTTTTTTGAAAAGATCAGCAAAATTGATAGACTGCTAGCAAGACTAATAAAGAAGAAAAGAGAGAAGAATCAAATAGACGCAATAAAGAATGATAAAGGGGATATCACCACCAACCCCACCGAAAGACAAACTACCATCAGAGAATACTATAAACACTTCTACGCAAATAAACTAGAAAACTGAGAAGAAATTGATAAATTTCTGGACACATACACTCTCCCAAGACTAAACCAGGAAGAAGTTGAATCCCTGAATAGAATAATAACAGGCTCTGAAATTGAGGCAATAATTAATAGCCGACGAACCAATACAAGTCCAGGACCAGACGGATTCACGGTCGAATTCTACCAGAGGTACAAGGAGGAGCTGGTGCCATTTCTTCTGAAACTATTCCAATCAATAGAAAAAGAGGGAATCCTCCCTGACTCATTTTATGAGGCCAACATCATCCTAATACCAAAACCTGTCAGAGACACAACAGAAAAAGATAATTTTAGACCAATATCCCTGATGAACATTGACGCAAAAATCCTCAATAAAATACTGGCAAACCGAATCCAGCAGTACATCAAAAAGCTTATCCACCATGATCAAGTGGGCTTCATCCCTGGGATGCAAGGCTGGTTCAATATATGCAAATCAATAAATGTAAGCCAGCATATAAACAGAACCAAAGACAAAAACCACATGATTATCTCAATAGATACAGAAAAGGTCTTTGACAAAATTCAACAGTCCTTCATGCTAAAAAATCTCAATAAATTCGGTATTGATGGAATGTATCTCAAATTAATAAGAGCTATTTATGACAAGCCCACAACCAGTATCATATGAATGGGCAAAAAACAGAAGCATTCCCCTTGAAAACTGGCACAAGACAGGGATGCCCTCTCTCACCACCCCTATTCAACATAATGTTGGAGGTTCTGGCCAGGGCAATCAGGCAAAAGAAAGAAAGAAAGGGTATTCAATTAGGAAAAGAGGAAGTCAAATTGTCCCTGTTTGCAGATGAAATGATTATACATTTAGAAAACCCCATTGTCTCAGCCCAAAATCTCCTTAAGCTGATAAGCAACTTCAGCAAAGTCTCAGGATACAAAATCAATGTGCAGAAATCACAAGTATTCTTATACACCAGTAACAGACAGAGAGTCAAATCATGAATGAACTGCCATTCACAATTGCTTCGAAGAGAATAAAATACCTAGGAATCCACCTTACAAGGGATGTGAAGGACCTCTTCAAGGACAACTACAAACCATTGCTCAATGAAATAAAGGAGGACACAAGCAAATGGAAGAGCATTCCATGCTCATGGATAGGAAGAATCAACATCGTGAAAATGACCATACTGCCTAAGGGAATTTTTTGTATTTTAAATAACTCAAACTGTTATTGTTTCCGTCATCAATAATAGACTACAACTGAAATCCTTCTATACTTGGGCAACTAGAAAAAAACTAATCCAGTTAGTTTGACCAGGTTAATGTGCCTGGTAAAATGGGTGCATTAGATAAAGTGGTTGACATGTTCCTTTATGGGGGGGGATACTTTTTTAATGTTCAATTTGATTGTATTTATTTAATTGAACATCAATCATTGTGTGGGTGAATGAACAAGGTAATATTTAACATGTAATGCAACTATTGGTTGAGATGTTCCTTTACTGGAAAGGAGGTTCTTTTTTAGTGTTCAATTTGGTTGTATTTATTTAATTGAGCTTCAATCATTGTGTGGGTGGGTGAATGAACTAGGTAATGTTTAACATCTTACGCAATTATAAAATTCTTTGATTCTGGGATTGATGGAGCACCTCCCATGTATGCAATATTATGATTGACATAAAGGGACCCTGAGAGAACAACAGAGAAACAACAATTAAGACTAGAATTATATATTAAAAATGACATAATAATAAATAAAATAAGACTAGAATGAAATGAAAACACTGAAATGGTTCCTGTTGGTGAAATATAGCTGAACTAGGATGCTCTAAGAAGACATGAAATATTTTTTTCCTCAGTTTCAAGATACTGAAAATAAACTGCTTCTATTTTAGTGTGACAGTTTCGTAGTTCACTCAAATATTAGTCACATATAACAAAGTTCTATTTTTCTTTGATATATTTGAAGTCATACATTTGATTAAAAAATAGTTGGCAACAAGAAAGTTAGTCTTAAATATTAATAAACTATATGAATGTTTATATAAAAATGTATTTCATGCACGGCCTATTAGTTAGAAATAAGCACTCTGGAGTGTCTTATAAGCTTTCCTTGAGGTTAAATAATTAATGAAAATTTATCAAAGCTTAATTAAGTCATTGGCTTTAAATGATAAATGGAAATTCAAGCATTATCTCATCAATGTAATTCTCCAAGGTTTAATATATGCACACATATTCAAAATATTTCTGAAGCAACATACAAGGATTCAATTACCTATTTTCAGCCTAGGAAAATGTTGACATTGCATTTTCAAGGAAGAAACTGAGTTAAGTATAAAAGCTTTTGCAACATAGATGTTTCATATCTTTTTATCATTGATAATTACTTTTCCTTTATTATTAATGCAATGACTAAGTTCTTTATTCACATTCAACAGCAGGAAACTCAAGCTCAGCTTTCTCTGAAATAATTTTGTGTTTTCCTATAGAGATAACCAGGGAAGGGCATTCTCCTGTGTCACAGTCACAATCTGTCAACTCTTACTAGTGCTCTCTGTCTGAATTTCCCTTTCATCAGCTCTATCTCTGCCTGCTACATCTCTATGCTGATGAGACCTTATCCTTAGTCCCTAAATGCCCATGCATTCACCCTTTATTTCACAACTACATGCATATCTGGCAATAGATAACTGTTTTTAAAAACTTTGTTAAAGTTATTGGTGTGGCGAAGGGACACATACAAAAATTCTTACTTGAAAAATGTGTAATTGTCCTTCCTTCCTTCCTTCCTTCCTTCCTTCCTTCCTTCCTTCCTTCCTTCCTTCCTTCCGTTTGTCATTTATTGAGTGCCTACTATGGGAGAGCATTCTAGTAACAATCTTCCCAATAAGGATCATTATCAGCATCTGTGAAGAGGAAATTATCATACAACAATTGTAGTGTTTGGGTTGCAAGACTTAGGTCAAGAACTGGGCTCCTCACTTATAATATGTGTGACCTTTAGTTGGTTATGAGCATTTTATAAACTTTAATAATATCTTCCCTATTACTGTAGCAATAATAACAATAATAATAACCTATTAAGTGTGTTAAGAAAAGGAAAGAAAATCATGCATAAGATATTCTCAGCATAATGCCTAAAATTAAGCATGCCATAAATGTTAGCTGCTATCATTATGTCTAGTTTTATTATTATAATAAAAATATTGTCATCATTATTTAATAGATGCTGGAAAATCCCATTTGGTAATTGACTTTTTCAGTTCTCTGTTAGTCGTTTGCATGAGTAAGTTGAACAATTTTACTTGATAGATCAACACAGACATAGCCCATTCCTAGAAAAAAACACCACAGACAACTGAAAAATTTCAGAATGAATGCTGAAAATCTTGAGTTATTCATAAGAATTTCCCAGGTTGACTCAGAAAATATGTCCAATCAGTCCATCCTGTCCAAGCAGGCATACTGTGGACATTCTGCACCTGCCACAATGATTGCTTCTAACAACCTCCTTTTTTTTGTTCATGTTCCACTGGAGTCCTTTGGGGTACTATCTCTTCTTCCAGTCTTGCTTCCGTCTTTGGATTAGCTGCTAAACTTCATTTTTCTACCCTCTCTCTGAAAACATTGGCTCCAAATGTGCTCTGACACTTTCCAAGGGAACTCGGCTGCTATGAGTAGGATGCTGTGTCCTGTTGAAGCACCTGGCACTCACACCCTGTTTCCATCCTATGAACACAGTCTTGTCTACCCTGCCATCAGCAAAAGAAGAAGGTGGTCAGGCTGTAAATAATTTTTTCCAATAAAGCCCAGTGTTTATTTAAGCAGTAAGCCTTGTTTTTTCCTGAAATCACCATAATTATCTCTTTACAATTTATGCATAAGAAAACTTTATATAGTAAAAATCTGTTCCTATTTTATTATATAATACTTATACCATAACATAGGACAAGGCCATTAGAAAGTTTGTGTTGAGTAGCAAAAGAGAAAATTTTCTCATAGAAATATTACTGCAATTTAAATGCAACTAAAAAATTTCATATCTTGAAAACTGTCAAAACTTTAAGACAATATTTACCGTATACTATAAGCCACTATTTTTACATTTGGCAGCCTATCTGGTTTCTTTCTTTTCTTTTACTTTTTTCAAACCAGTGGCCACTATAGAAGCAGGAGCCTAGATTCACAGCACTATCGATTAATACGTTCCACTCTGTCATTTTACATATTCATCAATTCTTTCCCACATATATTTTACTTCACAGTTTAGGAAAGAAAACATTCACATGCAATACCCTCAGATTGCCAGTTTAGAGATATCCTTCTTTATATCAGATTCCTTAATAGTTAACAGATATCGTTCTTTGTATCAGATTCCTTAATAGTTTAGAGATATCTTTCTTTATGTCAGATTCCTTAATAGTTTAAAGGTAACCTTCTTTATATCAGATTCCTTAATAGTTAACAGATATCGTTCTTTATATCAGATTCCTTAATAGTTGAGAGATAACCTTCTTTGTATCAGATTCCTTAATAGTTTAGAGACATCCTTCTTTATGTCAGATTTCTTAATATTTTAAAGGTAACCTTCCTTATATCAGATTCCTTAATGGTTTAGAGATAACCTTCTTTATATCAGATTCCTTAATAAAATAAACATGAACCATAAAACCACTAGAAAGAGTACAAATCATGCACAGAATTAGATTATGTGTACTGAAATTATGAAATTAAAACATTAGATAATTATGAAGTATTATCTATTTTCAAAAAACACACATGAAATGAAAAGGTAACATCGTAAAATAATGGTTAAATATAGAATAGTAATTTATTGGATATAAAGAATTAATAGTAAGGTAAAGTGGAAACATGTCATATTCTTTCAAAATCTAAGGCCATTTTATGTGACTAATTAAAAACGTGACTTTAATGAGAATTATTACATCTACAGTTTGAGGTATGTCATTTCTTTTTCCACTAGACCTTCTAAAGAAATATAATAAAAGCATGTTACATTTTTATTGAGAAAATAAAATAAGCATTACAAAATGTGCAAAGTAGTAAATAAGTCAATTCACTTAGTCATACCACAGCATGGTGATCTTGAGCAAAGGACTGGGACATTCCTCCTCCATGCCTGTCCCTGCTCACCTGGTTCTGGATGGGGGAACTGGGGCAGCTGCTCCACAGTCTGTGTCCCATTGTCCTCATCTGGAACGTGGTGATGTGAACAGTGCTAGTTCACAAGCTTAAATGAGTCAACGTATACAGAACTCTGAGAGGAGCACTTGGCACACAGTGCTGGGACACGCTGGAGTTTGTGGCTATTATTATTGAGGTACTTTTAAAATAACCAGTAAACTGTCCTCAATATTTTGAAGAAAATTGAGATCCAGAGAAGATCAGTGATCTCTGAGCATAAAAGGAAGGCAAATAAATGTATCAGTCCTGAAAATACATTGTGACGTTGTTCTTATGTGTTACATCTGTTTGAGAGTTCCTTTTCTTCGGGAAATTTTATAAAATCATCAAATTTTGTCAAACATGTTATACTGACCATGTCATTTGGGCACTAAGCAGATCGACTTGGTGGACTACTCCAACATTTAGGAACTCGCACACTGGAGGTAATCAGTAGAAGCACTGGGAACATTTTGGACAAAGTGAAAACAGTGCATTTATGGTAAGTTTTGAATTAGAAAAATAACAAACCCTGAGGAAACAAATTAAGAAAACTAACTAGAAGAAAGAGCTAGAGAGTGAGAAGCGAAATTGAATGTTCTTTCTGACATTCATTGCTGCTCAGGTCAGAGTTGGTGTTACACCTGAATACCTTCTGAAAATAGAAAAGCAAACTGCCACAAGAGAAATACTTCCTTATCTTAGCAGGATGCTAAATGTTCTGTACCCTTGAAACAGTGCTTGGGAAATAATAGCCTGCTTGTGGTAATGGGAGCAGATATTGTTGTCTGAAAGCACTTCTGATTACATTTTAAATTCCCCTGTGTTTCAGAGAATTGTAAGACCATCTTTGAAGTGTTGTGTGGGGGAACGGAAAGAGAAATTAACTTACAATTTTATTCTAATGATTCAAGAGCGTTGAGGCTGAGCTCAAAAACTCTGCAAATGAGTGCAAATTAAATAAGCCATACACAGTAGTGACAAATGAACACAACATACATTTTCTCCAGTTTTACCAGTGAAAGTAATAAAAGACAGATATGATGCTTAGCAATGGGAGGGTCATTACTTTTTTTGCTGATAATTTATAATATGCACTATTTAAGTAGAAAGAATAACTTTCTTTGATAAAATGTCTCCCAAAGTCAATATATACCTTTTGCACAATTAAATTAAAAGGTTTAAATATGGGAAGTTGAAAATTGAAATGCCATATTTCTATTCATGTGAAGTAAAGCTGCAATTTTTCATTAAACTAAATGCACAAGAAAAATGTTTTCATCTAGCATACTTGAACACTATCACTGACTTTTAATTTCTGAGTGTCTGATAGCCACTGAAGACTGAAATCTCTTTTGGCACAGAACTATTATCCCAAGATGTGGACTGTGTCTGTCAGTGCAAGTACAGTGAAAGAAAGATACAATGTTTCCACTTCATTCAAACTAAAATCCAACAAAGAAACAAACAATATTTAACTGCCTGAAATAGTTATGAGTTATATAGTAAATTTTGTTTTAGTATGTAGTGTACTATGCTATACACTGTAATTCTTATTTTCAGTTAATGAGACAAGAATGCTTTGTACTACTAGTACAGATTCAAATACTAAATTAGGTAGTATTTTTACACATAAATACACACACTTGCACACATACCCAAATATACACAAAGAATTGAAACTGAAGGAACTTAAAATTATTTAAAAAGATAAAATATACATACATTTCAAATATCAAAAATCAAATCATCACATTGATTCTGTTATTTCTGTATTATTTATGTTTAATATACTTGAATAGTTCCCAAATTTGCCAATTTTTTACTATATTTAATAATTTCTTCTGGGCATGGTGGCTTATGCCTATAATGCCAGCACTTTGAGAGGCCAACGCAGGTGGATTGCTTGAGCTCAGGAGTTTGAGACCAGCCTGAGAAACAGAGAGAGACCCTGTTGTATTAGTTAGTTCTCACATTGCTATAAAGAAATACCCGAGTCTGGCTTAATTGGCTCATGCTTCTGCAGGCTATACAAAAAGCATAACAACTTCTGCTTCTGGGAAGGCCTCAGGAAACTTGCAAACATCATAGAATGTGAATGGCAACCCAGGTGTCTTACATGGTGCAGCAGGAGCAAGAGAGTGAGGGGAAAGGTACTACACGCTTTTAAACAACCAGATGTCATAACTCACTCACTCACTATCACAAGAACAGCACAGAAGGGATGGTATTAACACATCCCTGATAACTCTATCTCCATGATCCAATCACCTCTCACCAGACCCTACCTTCAACACTGGGGATTACAATTCAAGATAATATTTGGGAAGGGACACAGACTCTAACCATATCACCTGTCTCTACAAAAAGTACAAAAAATTAGCTGGGTGTAGTGGCATGCTTCTGTAGTCCCAGCTACTTCAGGAGGCTGAGTTGGGGGAATTGCTTAAGCCCCTAAGGTCAAAGTTGCAGTGAACTGAGATTGAACCCCTGAACTCCAGCCTGAGCAACAGAGCAAGAGCCTCTCTCAAAAAAAAAAAAAAAAAAAGGTTAAAAAATAAATTAGCCAGATGTGGTGGTGCATGCCTGTGGTTCCAGCTACTTGAGAGGCTGAGGTGGGATGGTCACTTGAGCCAGAAGTTGAGGCTGCAGTGAGCTAAAATCATACTACTTCACTCCAGCTTAGGCAACAGGGTCTCACTCTATGTAATATTTTTTCATGTTACATATAAGTTTGATCTTGAAGCAAAATCATAAGGAATCTAGCACCAATATTTTATGTATTAAGAAGCCCAGGCCAGGTACAGTGGCTCATGCCTATAATCCCAACACTCTGGGAGCTGGAAGCAAGCAGATCACTTGACCCCAGAAGTTCAAGGCCAGCCTGAGCAATATAGTGAGGCCATCTCCACAAAAAATTTAAAAATTATTTTGGTGTGGTGGTGCATGCCTATACTACCAGCTTCTTGGGAGGCTGAGGTGGGAGAATTGTTTGAGCCCAGGAGGTTGAGGCTATAGTAAGCTAGGGTCACACCACTACATTCCAGCTAGGGTGACAGGATGAGATGTTGCCTTAAAAAAAACAAAACAAACAAACAAAAAAAAACACACAAAAAACAGATTTGCTTTTTTTTTTTTTTT
This sequence comes from Macaca nemestrina, assembly GCF_043159975.1. Taxonomy (NCBI): domain Eukaryota; kingdom Metazoa; phylum Chordata; class Mammalia; order Primates; family Cercopithecidae; genus Macaca; species Macaca nemestrina. The sequence goes on along the minus strand of NC_092132.1, from coordinate 95,828,583 downwards.
TTTTTTTTTTTTTTTGGCAAGAGACTGACTAGACACGGCCAGGTGAAAGAGCTGCTACTGCAGGACCGAAATGACTGGCACACTCCTAATAGATCTTCAGAGGGAAGGCATCAAGAGTAAAGGGAGGAAAGACACAGAAGCTGGGCTGAAGGGGGAGGAAGCTAGGAAGCCCACAAGGGGCAACAATGCACCAGGAATTGTTCCTGGTCCCCAGTGACTCTGAGGGAAGGATGAGTTGAACTGGCAAGGAGCAACCTGCTCTCACCATAGCCCTCTGGAATCTTAGCATTAGGAGACCCCTTGACCACCACACGCACTTGAGTTGGCAGGGAGTGCTGCTTAGAGAAATGGTAGGGCTAGCAAGCCAGCTGATGTAGAGCCCAGAGAGTTTAATGAGGAAGGGTATGCAGCAAAGCCTGGCCAGGGATGCCATCCTCCTAGGCTCAACTGGCTCCCATAGGAGACTTTATTACCAAGAGAACTGTTGGATCTGAACTCTGCAGAGAAGACTTGCCCATCAGACATGGCCAGTCTGACCTGAGCTCTCCTTGGTCTGCTATTCTCATCTGGGACCCCAGTGTGGTCATGACTGCTTGCAAAGCAGCCTCAGGTTCCCTGGGACCCTGCATCATAAGTTTTGTGCTGGCGGATTGTGCCTCACCAGCAGAGGTCTCCAGTGGGGCAGCTCCCATGGCCATGCAGCATCTTACACACTCCTTTCCCACAGGGTAGCATCCCAGGGCCCATAACAACTCCCTGAAATCACTTTGCCAGTGCATGTGTGCATGGGTTCGTCTTGCTTTTCTTGCCCCACCAACATAAGTGTGTGCATGCACCCTGCCCTGACACTGCTGTGATGGGGGTGCAGTCCAATCCTCTCTCCCTGCCAAACACCATTGCAGTTGAAGCCTTGGCAGGCACAGAGCCAGCCAGCCCCACCCCCATCAGTGCCCTGCCCCTGTGTCAATACTGCCATGGGACTGAAACTAGGCACAGAAAGAGCAGATCCTCCCCAGCTCTGAAAAACTACCTCTTCCTGCAACATACACAGAATGGGCACAGACCTGTGCCCACCAGCACCTTGCTCCTGTGGCAATACAACCACCAGTGAAGCCACATGCACAGTCACCAGTAGGGGCGCCCCCACCCTCCCAACCACATTGCCTTCACCACTGTGGTTAACACCCACAATGAGACAAGCACCCCACACCCACCAGTACTCTGCTGCAGCCAACAAGTGTGCACCCCACAGTTCTGTCAGTGATGCTACTACTGGCATATGCAAATGAGTACAGATCCCACTGTAATGCCACTATGAAATGCTTTTACTGACACCACCTATCAGAGTGAAGTGACCAGAAGTCCAGGAGCACCATGCCCTTTCACCTAGTGCAGTAGATTTCTAACATCAGGGAGCAAAAGAACAAAGTTAGGGCCTGATAGAAATCCCCCGGAGTTAAAGCATGCAGTCCAGGAGCTGGGAACTGAGCCCCCTAAAATTTTCCCAGAAATGAAGCCAGTTGGCTGACTCCACCTTATACCACAATCAAACCCTCAAAATCATCAAACAAAATAAAAGAGAAAAAAACATCCCAAGGCCAGCAGCCTCAAAGATTGAAGGAACATGAGCCCACAAACATAAGAAAGAATGAGTGCAAGAACCCTGACAACACAAAAAGCCAGAGCGCCTTCTTTTCTTCAAATGACTGCACCACTACTCCAGCAAGGGTTTTGAACCAGGCTGAGATGGCTGAAATGATGGAAATAGAATTCAAAGAATGGATATAAAAATATCATTGAGATGCAGGAATACATTGAAACCCAATCCAAGGAAGATAAGAATCACAATAAAACAATGCAGGAGCTGACAGACAAAATAGCCAGTAGAGAAAAGAACATAACTAACCTGACAGACTGAAAAACACACTATCAGAATTTAATAATGCAATCACAAATATTAACAGCAGAATGGACCAGGTCAGGATAGCATCTCAGAGCTTAAAGACTGGCTTTCTGAATTAAACAGTCAGACAAGAATAAAGGAAAAGGAATGAAAAGAAACAAAACCTCCCAGGGGTATAGAATAATTTAGAAACCAAATCTATGACTCATTGATGTTACTGAAAGACATGTAGAGGGTGTAAGCAATTTGGAAAGTATATTTTAGGATATCATCCATAAGAACTTGCCCAGCCTAGCTGGAGAGACCAACATGCAAATCAAGAAATGCATAGTACCCTGGTAAGATACTCCACAAGAAGTTCATCCCAAAGGCACATAATCATCAGGTTTTCCAAGGTCAAAATGAAAGAAAAAGTGTTAAAGACAGCTGGAGAGAAAAGCCAGGTCACCTGCAAAGAAAAGTTCATCAAACTAACAGCAGATGTCTCAGCAGTAACCCTGCAAGTCAGAAAAAATTGGGGGCCAAAATTCAACATTCTTAAATAAAAGAAATTCCAACACAGAATTTTATATCTGGCCAAACTAAGCTTCATAAACAGAGGAGAAAAATGTTTTTCAGACAAGCAAATGCTGAAAGAATTTGTTACCAACAGACCTGCCTTAGAAGAGCTACTGAAAGAAGCACTAAATCTAGAAAAGAAAGAACATTACCAGCCACTACAAAAACACAATGAAGTACGCAGACGGGTGACACCATGAAGCAACCATATAAACAAGTCTGCATAATAACCAGCTAACATCAGGATAACAGGATCAAATACACACAAACCAGTATTAACCCTGAATGTAAATGGGCTAAATGCCCAAATTAAAAGACACAGAGTGGCAAGTTGGAGAGAGTCAAAACCCATTGATATGCTGTCTTCAAGAGACCCATCTCATATGCAATGACACCTATAAGCTCAAAATAAAGAGATGGAGAAAAATCTTCCAGGCAAATGAGAAACAGAGAAAAGCAGGAGTTGCAATCCTAATTTCAGACAAAATAGACTTTATACCAACAAAGATCAAAAAAGACAAAGAAAGACATTACATAATGGTAAAGGGTTAAATTCAACAAGAAGACCTAACTATCCTAAATATATATACACCCAACACAGAAGTACCAAGATTCATAAGGCAAATCCTTAGAGACCTTCAAAGACACTCAGAGTCCCACATAGTGGGAGATTTCAACACCCCAACAACAGCTTAGAAAGATGATTGAGGCAGAAAATTAACAAAAATTTTCAGGACCTAAACTCAGCACTGGGTCAGATGGACCTGATAGACATCTACAGAACTCTCCACTCAAAAAGAACAGAATATACATTCTTCTCATTGACAGATGGCACATACTCTAAAATCAATCAAATCATCAGACATAAAACACTCCTTGGAGAATGGAAAATAACTGAAATGATAGCAATCAATCTTTCAGAAAACAGCACAATCAATTCAGAAATCAAGATTGAGAATTCACTCAAATATACACACAATTACATGGAAATTGAATAACTTCCTACTGACTGACTTTTGGATAAATAATGCAATTAAGGCAGAAATCAAGAAGTTCTTTGATGCTAATAGGCACAAAGATACAATATATAAGAATCTCTGGGATACAGCTAAGGTAGTGTTAAGAGGGAAATTTATCAGGGACCAAGATGGCCAATTAAAAGTAGCTGTGGTGCAGTCTCAGGATACAGAATTAAGGTGCAGAAAATCCCAAGCATTCCTATACAGCAACAACAGACAAGCAGAGAACCAAGTCATAAATTACCTCCCATTCACAATTGCTAAAAAGAGAATAAAGCACCTAGGAATACAGCTAACAAGGGAAGTGAAGGATCTCTTCAAGAAGAACTATAAACCTCCACTCGAAGAAATAAAAGAGAACACAAACAAATGGAAACACATTGCATGTTCATGGATAGGAAGAATCAATATAGTGAAAATGGCCATACTGCCCAAAGTAATTTATAGATTCAATGCTATTCCCTTTAAAAGATCACCAGTATTCTTCACAGCATTAGAAAAAAAAATGCTTTCAAATTCATATGGAACCAAAAAAGAGCCTGAATAGCCAAGACAATCTGAAGCAAAAAGAACAAAACTGGAGGCATCATGTTACCCAACTTCAAACTATACTACAAGACTGCAATAACTGAAACAGCATGGTACCATTACAAAAACAGACACATAGACCAATGGAACAGAATAGAGATCTCAGAAACAAGACTGCACATCTACAACCATCTGATCTTTGAAAACCTGACAAAAACAAGCAATGAGGAAGGGATCCTCTATTTAATAAATGATGCTGGGAGAACTGGCCAGCCATATGCAGAAAATTGAAACTGAACCCCTTTCTTACACCCTATATAAAAAATAACTCAAGATGAATTAAAGACTTATATGTAAAACTGAAAACTATGAAAACCATAGAAGAAAATTTAGGCAATACTATTCAGGACATAGACACGGGCAAAGATTTCATGAAGAAAATACCAAAAGCAATTGCAACAAAAGCCAAAATTGACTAATGGGATCTAATTAAATCAAATAGCTTTTTTTAGAGACTGAGCCTCACTCTGTTGCCCAGGCTGGAGTGCACTGGCACTATCTCAACTCACTGCAATCTCTGCTGCGAATTATTTTTCTTAATCTGTGTTCCTTAGACAGCAAAGTTAGTGAAAATTTCTCAGCAAGATTATATGCAGTCGATCTGTATTTCTGCTTTTCAAAAGTAATGCATGTGTATGCCTGTGGGTGTGTCTTGGCCTTTGTGTGTACTTTTATTTTATTATGGATAGTCTAATATAAAATTTGCTTAGTTCTATCTTTTTTCTCTTTGAGAGAAACATTGGTATAGAGTATCCAGAAGTATCTGTACCCACAATTGTTAATAAACAGCTTCTACCAACCCAGAGCCTAGGCATAATTAATTATGGAGATGAGAATCTATGCTGCCTCATTTCTTTAGGTTATATCAAGTTTTTCTACCAGCAGCAGTTTATACAGACATTAATAGGTCTCCCCCCAATGCCTCCCCACCATAACACTATCTAACACCTTCATCACCTTAGTTTTTACAGATAGAACCACCTAGCACGTACTACTTGTCACAATATACTCATCCCACACACTTAAGGTGATTCGTTAGTTCTGATAATGCTTCATATAGCCCAACTGTTTTGTTTGTTTGTTTGTTAATCTGGGCTCTGATTTACTCTTAAAGCTTTAAACTTGGTCAGAATTCAGTAGCTGAATAAATAATCAGAAAATACCTGATGATTAATTTTATGTATCAATTTGCCTGGGCAATGATGCCCAGCTATTTGGTCAAACACAATTTTGGATATTTCGGTGAATAATTTTTTGTATTAGTTCAATATTTAAATTTTTGAGTAAAGCAGTTTACCCTCTTTAACATGAATGGGACTCAACCAACTAATTGAAGAGTTTAAGAAAACAAAGCCTGACCTCCTCCGTGCAAAGATAAATTACAACAGCAGACAGACTTTGGACTTGAAGTGGAACTCTCCTGAGTCTCCAGTCTGTCAGCCTACCCTATAGAATTTTGACTTAACCTTCACAACCTGTTAAAATAAGTCTTAAAATAAGTCCTTAAATAAGTCTCTCTGTGTATATATACGCATGCCCTGTTGGTTCTATCTCTGGAGAATACTGACTAATACATACGTCTTTATAAATTTGTGACTGTCTCAACTTTTAGAACTTTGTGGGATTGCCAGTTCTGCTGATAGGGAAATTATTACTGAAGTGCCAGGAGTTCAGTCTAGGTCCTACTGCTTCACTGCACAGAAAGCCAATCATTGAGATGAGTTTTGCTGGGGAACAAGGTTTTATTTAGGTGCTGCAGCCAAGGAGAATGGAACATCAGCCTCAAATCCATCTCCCTGATGGACTGAAGTTAAAGTTTTCTATAACAGGCAAGAAATGTAACCATGTGTGAGAAAACAGAAATTAGGGAGGGGTAAGAAAGAGGAGTTGCTCAATAGGAAGCTGGTGGTCACTTAGGCAATTGTGATGGGTGTAGAGTCCTGAATCTCATTGTCCAGATGTGGTGACTTAGTAAGTTTCATGTCTTTGATACCATCTGGGAGACCTGGTGGTTGGTTTCCTGGAAAAAAAATCAGATAAGACAATTGTAACTTTCTCAAGTTTTAAGACTGGGAGGATCAATTTTTATGTTTATTCAAAAGAATCCCTAAATATCATTTCTATGGGACAGTTGGTCTGATTTCAAAAACTTAAAAGACAACCACCAATTTGCTGCAGGAATGCATTTCCCTCCTTTTCCAGACTATCATGGCCTTGCCTCCTGCCCTGTTTTGCTTAGGCCCATTGTTGACCCTAAGACCTCTGAGCTGCAAGAGCCATCACCAGAGAGAGCACTATCCATCCAAAGTACAAAGAATTATTCAAGTAAACAAACTGAGTTAGTTTTCTAGGTGTATATGTACATCTTACAGAAGTAGATATTTTAAAGTAATATTTACTAAATATAATATTTATTATATATTAAAAAATAGAAAAAGTTAAACTAAAACATTTTATTTTTTGTTAAGTCACAAAATTTTCTGTGGAATGTATATAATTTGTGCATGTATAAAATGACATATCTACAAATGTAAAAATATATTTTTATATATATATATATACAGTGAAATATACAATGAATACATCTACATTTTAGATCATCTGAGATTTATGTTCTTTGATTTTTCATCCTTCATTTGTGTGAACTATACTATTTGGAGATTGGGGGGAAAAGTATTTTTCAAATATTTATGAAGAGTAATGGAAGCTTGTGGATTCAAACAAGGAAGCACTGGAAAGAGCAACAGGGATGAATTTGATATATCAGGACGTGAAAAGATGCTCTTTCAATTACACAAAAAAATAGCACAAAGAACGCAAAGCCTTACTGACCAAGGTTTTTGTTGCTCTTTGTTAGTTTTTTTTAGCCTAAATACAGTAAGATGATCCTTTCGAATAGGGAATGAAGTTAGGGAATATGAGAAGCAGGAGGGGAGAACTCTGCTTTTCTGACTGATTTTGTCCCTTTCTCTAGAGGCATTCCTCTTAGTCAAAAGCACCAAGACTGCTTGCTGACAATTGTAAAATTTCTCTGTGTAAATTTTAAAGAGTGGTTGAGAACAAGAGAGGGATATGAAGACTGGAGATATGTAAAGTTACCCTTATGAAAGGTAAACTTTGTTAATTATCCCGAGGCCATAGCATAGAGGCTAGGTCAAATTGCTGACAGCTTTTTAAATAACTAGACTGTGAGCAATGGGAAAAGGAAGATAGATATATATAAGATATATATAAGAGCACCCAATGCTCTTAAGTTATGCTATATGCCATTCTGGACACCGGGAAAATCAACAACAACAAAAACAATAATTCAACATGGGCTCATGAGGACAAGAGCATGGTAGACTGTTCTCATATGACCATTTTAAATCAGACTTATTACACCAATAATTTAGGAGAACGACATGTGTCTTAGTCAGCTAAGGCTGCTGTAAAAAATTACCATAGACTGTGTGGCTTAAATGACACATATTTTTTTCTTCTCACAGTTTTAAAGCCTGGAAAGCCTGAGATCAACGAGCCAGCATATTCAATCTGGTGAGGGCTGCTTCCTAGTCCGCAGATGGGCATCTTCTTACTGCATTCGCACATGATGGAGAACAGTGTGTTTGTGCGTTGGGGGGTGTGTGGGGAAGAGAGAGAGATAGAAAGAAAGAGAGAGACAGAGAGAGCTCTCCTCTCTCCTCTTATAAAGGCACAAACCTCATTCTGAGGGCTCCCCCTTCATGATCTAATTACCTTCCAAATGTCCCACTTCCTAAAACTATTACTTTGGGGATTTGCATTTCAACATTGAATTTTTTGGTGGGGCACACACAGTTAGTCCATAACATAAATGGTGTATTGTATGTCAAAATGGTTTGTCATAAGCCTCAGTGTATTTACATACTTAATTATGTGTGAGTCTGTATAAATAGTTAAAATATTTTAACAGTTGTTATATAGATAGACAAAAGACGAAGCAAACTCCAGGCCTCTATTCTCAATTCTGGCATATAGGCTAAATTTTTGAAGGATTTCACAGAGCTGCTTGCTTGCTTATTAAATTTGCTGATGGCACAAAGCTGGAGGAAGTCCTAATTGAGATCCAAAAGGAGACTGGGAAGAGCATGTCAAACACTTCTCTTCAGTCTTCTAGTCAGTATCTGAAAGTCCTTATCTTAACACTGACTCAGGGAACCATAATGACAAGCTCTGTTAAAGTGAAAATCCTTGTACTTTGTGCCTTTTCAAAAATTATTTTTATTTGTTTTAGCTTAACATCTAAAGACTTCATTGAAATCATTGTTACATGTTAGAGTAAGCCAAGAACTTTTAAACTGCAGACTCTTAATTGATTTCTATTTATATTTTTCTAGAAGCAAAAACAAAACCAACTCAAAAATAATCACATTGAAAATCAGTCAAGAACACATGTGAGAAATGTGGCCCGTATCACAAAGCACTTTATTTAGAGAGCATAAAAGGAAAGATGCCTTTTGAACACCAAGGGCAAATGTTTTTTTCCACCCAAAGGTGACTTTCAGCAGCTCAATTTATCTAGTTTTCAGCTTCTATGCTAACCATGGTAAAATAGAAAATTACTTACCAAAAAACGTTGATGAATAGTTTAAGATTTCTTAACATACATAATATATACGTATTTGTATTTATATGTGTGCATATGGATGTAGGTGTGTGTGTCTAGTGGGTGTGAATATGCACACTTAATTGGAGCTATGTAGGACCTTATACTAATGTGCATTAATAAGAAATAATTCACCTAAGTATGTTCCTGGATTTGAGGAATGCTAAAGTTTCAAACCAACATTATTTAGGCATAATTTACATGTGGTAAATTTTATCTTTTGAAATCTTATGGTTTGACTTTTTTTTACAACAAAAATTAGGTTATTTGCATGACCCAAAGACTTCCTTCCTGCCTTGCAGTCACAGCCCCTCATTTAACTCGAGTGCTTGGCTAATACTGGACTGGATTCTGTACATACAGTTTAGATTTTCCTTCTCTATAATTCATTTAAAATATAATTAGACTGTACACACACAGTGTGCCTGTCTTCTTTATCTAAGCAACATGTTCAAGTCATCCATTTTGTTGGGACTATGTATTCATTTCTATCTATGGTTGAGGAATTTTCCATTGCAGGGATATACCACAATACATCTCCTTATCTGTTGATGAACATTTGGATTATATTTTCCAGGTTTTGGTTATTATGAATAGAATTCTTGTAAGTATTTGTGCAGATATATATATTTTCATTTATCTTAAGTAAACCACTACAAGAATTGTTGGGTCAAATGATCAGATGTAATATTATTTTGATAGCAGATTGCTAGATTACTTTGCCACGTTTGTGCTCAATATGGTTTATAACAGCATAGTATGAAAGTTCCAATTGTCCTAATTTACCCCAACACTTGGCGTTTCAGGCATCTTATTCTTAGTCATTCTAAAGGATGGGCATTTTTCTGGTAATTAGTGATGTTTGACACTTTTTAATCTGCTGATTAGCATTCAGATACATTACTTTTTGAAATGTCTTTCCAATTATTTTCTACTTTTAAAATTCAGTTATTTCCATTGTTACTGAATTGCAGATGTCTTTATAGACTCTGGATAGAAATTGTTGGTCAGATGTATGTTTTGCAAATAGAGTCTGCTGGTCAGCAGCTTACTGTTCATTTTCTTACTGATGTAATTTTGAAGAGAACAAGTTTTTAATTTAAGTGAATTCTAATTTTTTAATTTAGTTTATTTACTGACTCACCTGTTTTTGTCTTATCTAAGGATATGTTTATCCTAAAGTTGAAAATAAACGAACATACAAACAAACAAATTAACAAACTCCTAAGCCTTCCACCTAAAGTTTATAATTTTAGTGTTTACATTTAGATACATGTCATGACTTAAGTTAATGTTATGTGCAGATTGAGATAAGTTTTATCTTGGTTTTTCACGTGAATAGTCAGTTGTTCCAGCATCAGTTTTGGAAGAGACTATCCTTTCTTTATGAAATTTCCTTGACATTTTTGTGAAAAACATCATGATTTGGCAAATATCCATGAAACTATATGCACACTCATTATTCTGTTATATTGATCTACATATCTATCCTTTTGTCAATACTTCTATGTCTTGATTACTGTAGTGTTCTGGTAAGTTTTGAAATTAAGTAGTGTCTTGTAATTTTAGACTTTTCAATGTCATTTTGACTATTCTAGGTACATTGTGTTTCCATAAAATTTTTGAATGAGCTTACCAATTTCTACTAAAAATGCCAATATTTGTATTGGAATTTCATTAAATTATAGATTTCATAACAATATTGAATATTTCAAATTATGAACAAAGTATATATCACCATTTATTTAGGTATTATCTATATTACTTCAGCAATGTTTTGTAATTTTTAATCTGCTACTCAACTACATTTTTACTTGAATTTATCCCTAACTTCTTAATGCTTCATCTTGGCATTATAAATGATACTGCTTTTTTGCTTAGCTTTGGTTTTCCAACTATCTGTTGCTAGTACAAAAACACTATTTATTTTATATGTTGACTTTGTATTTTCTGACCTTTCTAAATTCAGTTACTCTTCTAATAGTTTTATTTTTTTTTACAATTTCTTAGGATTTCCACTTTTTATGTTTGCATTACTTATTAATAAAGACAGTTTTTTTTCTTTCTCCTTTCTGATATATATGCATTTTATTTCATTTTCTTACCTTGCAACACTGCCTAGAAACTCAGTACACTGATGAAACAAAAGTAGTCATAGCCTTATCCCCAATGTTAGAAAAAACTTTAAATACAATGTCAGTGTAGGTTTCTTTTTTATGTACATTGTTAAGGTCAGGAATTTCCCTCCTAACCCTAGTTTGTAAAGCAATATATCAAAAATTACTCTTGAATGTTGTCTAATTATTTGCTCGCACCTACTGAAAATATGTTATTTAAACAAATATTCTATGAACAAATTTAATGATATTATTTTTAGTCTATTAAACCAAAACTTATATTCGATAGTGTTTAAAACTTTTGAGAGGAGTTACAAATAAGCAAAGAGGAAGGAGAGGATAGAAAGAGCCTGTGGAATTCAAATGAAGTCCAAATTATCACTATAAACTCATGTTTTCCTTAGTCTATTAAAAGACAGATTAAATTAAAACAAATTATAGACATATATTGCTTAGTATACATACCTACATTTCTAGCTCTGTTGCTGTGTGGGCCTAGAAGAAATGACACCCTGGTAACAATGAGAATTCCTAAAGCCAAGACATTTGTTTCTATCACCATTCTTCAATTAAAGCAAGGAGAGCCATTTGCAGAAATGGCTGATTCTCATACTGGGGTAAAGAAAATATCAAATGTTCCTGGGGCATCTTGCAGTGCATGAAAATAAAGAAAAAAACAAAAAACAAAAAACAAAAAACAAAAAAAGTGACAGTATCACGTCAAAAACACACAGGAGTCAAGTAGAAAGAGCTACTAATTGCCAAACTAAGAATTTGGCCAATAAAATGATATTGATAGCATTAAATTATAATCCAAAGAATAAAATTAAAATCCATATTCATGACCAGGCACTGTGGCTCACGCCTGTAATCCCAGCACTTTGGGAGACCGAGGCGGGTGGATCACGAGGTCAGGAGATCGAGACCATCCCGGCTAACACGGTGAAATCCCGTCTGTACTAAAAAAAATCACAAAAAATTAGCCAGGCGTGGTGGTGGGCGCCTGTAGTCCCAGCTACTCAAGAGGCTGAGTCAGGAGAATGGCGTGAACCCGGGAGGCGGAGCTAGGAGTGAGCCGAGATGGCGCCACTGCACTCCAGCCTATGCCACAGTCCGTCTCAAAAAAAACAAACAAACAAACAAACAAAAAACAAAAAAAACCACCAAAAAAAAAAATCCATATTCATATAAATAAATGAATGAATACATAAATGGGACAAAAGGTACAAGTTTTCCTTACAGAAGAATTCTGAATAATAATTTTGGAAGGAATGAGAGAAGTGAAAAATCTCCACTGGAGTACCATCATGATATTAGCAGCGGCCAAGATCCACTGATGAATGCTAAAATTAGTAGCCAAAACTTTTAAGAAAAATAGGGTATCTCTGTGGAGCTCAAAGTATCTCTCCCAAGTATGTATTACATATTGAGGAGTAAAAGTTAAAAATATGCCATTCTGTCATATTGATGATTTAAATTAAATGCACTTGGAAAACAGCAGGTGCAAAAAGATCACTCTGACCTTGATGCTGCTTCTTAAAAGCAAAAGATGAAATTTCCATATGAAAGGTGCAACAGCCTTATCCTCAAGGATAAGAAGTTGAGACAAAGATAATTCTATAAAAGTATTGTTAAAATAACTCTTATATTTAAAACTTCCCCACATAATTCATTGCTTCTTCACAGCTACTATCCTTCATCCAATCCAGAATGTAAATAATTGAATCTAACTGCTGCCTTAGGTCTTCATATTCTTATAAGAGTCCCTATGCCACATAAAACTACTATTAAATAACTGTGTATGCTTTTCTCTGGTTAATATGTCTGATGCCAATTTAGTTATTGGGCCCAGCTGGGCCCCTAAGAGGACAGAAATAGAGTTTTGTAGCAATAAATGCCTACATTAAGAAAGAAGAAAGATCTCAAACAGTCTAATACACCTCAAAGAACTAGAAAATGAAGACAAAAATGAAGTCCAAAATTAGCCGAAGAAAGAAAACTACAATAATTAGAGCAGAAATCAACTAGAGACTAGAAAAAAAAAAAACATAGAAAAGATTAACAAAACTAAAACTTTTTTTGAAAAAATAAAATTAACAAATCTTTAACTAGAACAAATTCCCTCTGTAAGTATGGTTGCAAACATTTTTAACAAGATATTAGAAGTTAGTTTTCAGCAACATATAAAATATTTACACACAATGTCCACGTGGGGTTTATTCCAGGGATTCAGAGCTGGTTCAAGATTCAAAATCACTCAGTGTAAATTCACTGCATTGATAGGCTAAGGATGAAAAACAACATGATCATATCAATTAGTACAGAAAAAGTATCTGATAAAATGCAACATGAATTAATAACAAAAAGCCCTCAGGAAAATAGGAATAAAAGGGAACTTCCTCAAGTTGATAAAGAACATTGCCAATAACCTATAGCTAACATCATCCATAATGGCAAAAGACTTCCTGAATGCTTTCACTGTAATACGGGGAACAATGCAAGAAGCTTGTTCTGACCACTCTTGTCTATGATAGCACTGGACGTTCTGGCAAATGCAATAAATACGCAAAAACAACAACACACACAAAAAAGAGAAAGAAAGAAAGAAAGAAAGAAGAAAGAAAGAAAGAAAGAAAGAAAGAAAGAAAGAAAGAAAGAAAGAAAGAAGAAAGGAAGGAAGGAAGGATAAAGAAAGAAAGAAGGAAAGAAAGAAAGAAAGAGAAAGAAAAGAAAAGAATGAAAGGAAGAAAGAAAGAAAGAGAAAAAAAGAAAGAAAGAAAGAAAGAGAAAAAAGAAAGAAAGAAAAGGAAGGAAGGAAGAGAAAGAAAGAAAATAAAAAGAAAAATATCCACAAATCAAAAAGAAAGAAAGAAAACAGGTCCTATTTATTGATGACATAATTATCTAAGTAGAAAAGTCCAAGGAATCTACCAAAAAAAAAAAAAAAAAAAAAGAAAAAATCTAGAATAAGTGAGTTTAGCAAGGTCACAGTATACACAGTTAATCTATAAAATTTAAATGAACACAAAGGAACTAAAAATAAAAATGACATTTTTTGTCTCAAAAATGAAATACTTATATGTAAATCTAACAAAACATGAATAGGACTTGCATACTGAAAACTATAATATGCTGATGAAAGCAATAAAAATATATAAATAAATGTAGAGACATGGCATGTTAATGAATTAGAAGACTAAGTCAAGATATCAAAGTCAAGATACCAGTTTTCTCCAAGTGGATATACAGGCTTAAGGTAATTTCTTTCAAAATATCAGTCAGATTTTGTAGATATAAATAACCTTAGTCTAAAATGTATAGAAAAAAATGAAACTGGGTTAACTAAACAATTTTGAAAAACTAACTGTGAGATAAATCTGTTCCAATTCAAAACTTACTACCTAGCTGTAGTAATCAAAACTATATAGTATTTTAGGAGGTTCACACATGTACATCAGCAGTACAAAAAATGGGCAGCTGAATGGGCAAAAACTGGAAGCATTCCCCTTGAAAACCGGTACAAAACAAGAACTCTCTCACCACTCCTACTCAACATATTATTGGAAGTTCTGGCCAGGGTAATCAGGCAAGAGAAAGAAATAAAGTGTATTGAAATAGGAAGAGAGGATGTCAAACTGTCTCTGTTTATAATTGGCATGATCCTGTATCTAGAAAAACCAGTTGTCTCAGCCCCAGAGCTTTGTAAGCTGATAAGCAACTTCAGCAAAGTATCAGGATACAAAACCAATGTGCAAAAATCACAAGCATTCCTATACACCAACAATAGACAAGCCGAGAGCCAAATCATGAATAAATTCATATTCACAATTGCTACAAAGAGAATAAAATATCTAGGAATATAGCTAACAAGAGGAGTGAAGGACCTCTTCAAGGAGAGCTACAAACCACTGCTCAAGGAAATCAGAGAGAACACAAATGAATGGAAAACATTCCATGCTCATGGATAGGAGGAACAAATATCATGAAAATGGCCATACTTCCCAAAGTAATGTATAGATTCAATGTTATTCCCATTAAATTGCCATTGACATTTTTCACAGAATTAGAAAAAAACTACTTCAAAATTCATATGGTACCAACAAAGAGCCCATATAGCCAAGACAATCCTAAGCAAAAAGAACAAAGCTGGAGGCATCACACTATACAACTTGAAATTATACTACAAGGCCTCAGTAACCAAAACAATGTAGTTCTGGTACAAATAAGACCACACATCTACAACCATCTGACCTTTGACAAACTTGACCAAAGCAAGCAATGGGGAAATGATTCCCTACTTAATAAATAGTCCTGGGAAAATAGGCTAGCCATATGCAGAAAATTGAAACTGGACCCCTTCCTTACATCTTATAGAAAAATTAACTCAAGATGGATTAAAGATTTAAATGTAAAACCCAAAACTATGAAAACTCTAGATGAAAATCTAGGCAATACCGTTCAGGACACAAAAATCTAGGCAATACCATTCAGGCATGGGCAAAGATTTCATGATGAAAATGTCAAAAGCAATTGCCACAATAGCAAAATTTTGCAAATGTAATCTAATTAAACTAAAGAGTTTATGCACGGCAAATGAAACTATCATGAATGAATGGACAATCTACAGAATGGAAGAAAGTTTTTGCAGTCTATCCATCTGACAAAAGTCTAATATCTAGCATCTATGAGAAACTTAAAGAAATTTACAAAAAAAAAAAAAAAAAAAAAGGCAAACGACCCCATTTAAAACTGGGCAAAGGGCATGAACAGACACTTCTCAAAGGAAGAGATTTATGCTGTCAACAAACCTTTGAAAAAAAAGCTCAACATCACTGATCATTAGCGTAATCAAATCAAAACCACAATGAAATACCATGTCCTGCCAGTCAGAATGATGATTAAAAAGTCAAGAAGCAACAGATGCTAGTGAGGCTGTGGAGAAATAGGAATGCTTTTACACTGTTGGTGGAAATGTAAATTAGTTCAACCATTGTGGAAGACTGTGTGGCGATTCCTTGAATACCTAAGGCAGAAATACCACTTGACCTAACAATCTCATTACTGGGTATATACCCAAAGAAATATAAATCATTCTGTTATATAAAGATACATGCATGTGTATGTTCATTGCAGCACTATTCACAGTAGCAAAGACATGGAATCAACCAAAATGCCCATCAATGATAAACTGGATAAAGAATATGTGGTACATATATACCATGGAATACTATGCAGCCACAAAAAGGAATGAGCTCATGTTCTTTGCAGTGACATGCATGGAGCTGGAAGCCATTATCCTCAACAAACAAACACAGGAACAGAAAACCAAATGCCACATGTTTTTACTTATAAGTGGGAGCTGAACACTGAGAACACATGGACATGGGGCAGGGGGACCAACACACACTGTGTGTGGGGGTGCTGTTGTGGGGGTAGGAGGAGGAAGAGCACCAGGATATATAGCTAATTCATGCTGGGCTTAATACCTATGTGATCAGTTGATAGGTGCAGCAAATGACCATGGCACACATTTACCTATGTAACAAACCTGCAAATCCTTCACATGTACCCCAGAACTTAAAGCAAAATAAAATACTTTTTTTTTTTTTTTTTAAAGAAATACTTACAATAAAACCATCTACTTTTAGGGAAAAGGAGTTGAAAATGCAACCAGTTCTTGGTGGAATGTACAAATAAATCTTTGTTATACATTATTTCAAATAAATTCTTTTAAAATAAAAAACAGAAACAAACAAACAAAAACAAAAAGAGAGGATGCAGAAATAACCACACACACAAAGGAATTCAATGGAAGAAAGATAGTGTTTACAGAAAATGGTAATAGAACAGTCGACTAGCTACAGGAAAAAAGTGAACCTTGATCTAAGCTTCATACCTTATAATAAAAATTAAATCAAAGCCGATCATAGATTTATGTGTAAAATGTAAAAGTGTAACACTTTTGGAAAAATAGCATAGGAGAAAATCCTGTGGTTTCTAGTGCTTGTTGAAAATTTCTTAGACATGAAACAAAAAATGGTACATAAAGGGAAAAATTTGATAGGTCATGTTTGATAAAATTCAAAACATTTTATCTGTAGAAGATCCTGTTAAGAAGATAAAAAGACAAGTTATAAACTGAGAAAATATATCCTCAAGTTGTAACTTTGACAAAGGATTAGTCTGTAGAATATATAATACTAAGTATCTCATTTCAACTCTGAAAACACCAGTGAAATACCAAAAACAATCCAATTGGAAAATAGACAAAATATATAAGCAGACATTTCATTGAAGAGGGTGGCAAATAAGCACATGGAAAGATGTTGGCATCACTAGCCCTTAGTTAAATGCACGCTAAGGCCACAGCAAGATATCAATTTGTATCTTTTGGAATAGCTAACATAGTTTTCCAAGGACAATATCAAATGTAGGCAAGAATGTGGAGAAACAGGATTTCTCATACATTGCTGGTGAAAATGAAAAATGGTTCAGCCACTCTGGAAAATAGTTATGCTTTTCTTAACATATTTAAAGGCACATTTTGCCATATGAGCCAGCATTTATACACTAGGAATTTTATGTCTAAGTGAAAATATGTACATTATTTTTCATAGCACTTTTACAAATTACAGCCAAATCATCACGCTTAAAATGTAAAAAAAATTATTGAAATGGGGAACAGATTAGTGGTTGCCAGTGATTAGGGATTGTGAGGCAAAAGGGAGTACCTGTGACTATAAAAGGATTGCAAGAGGGAGATCCCTGTAGTGATGGAGTAGTTCTGGATATTTATATGCTGGTGGTTGTATAAATCTATACATGTGATAAAATGGCACAGAACAATATATGCATGTTATACAAATGTCAATTTCCTGGGGTGGGGAGAGTATATTATACTATGAATACATAAGATGCAACCATTGGGAAAAACAGGGTGAAGTATATCAGTGACTTCTGTTTTATGATTGCAACTTTTATAATGTATAACTATTTCAAAATAAACATCTTAAAAATTATGCTAATTCACAAACTGCCATACTTTTCAAAATTGTATTATAGATAATAGCTCATGCATTCTGAATATAGAAAATTAAGCCATTTTTCTACCTGCTGGTATCTTTGTAAAGTTGTTACCTATTATTATATTTTGTCTTCATTTCAATTCTTTCATTCCATAAATAAATGGAGTATTCAAGGTGTATCATTTAAAATTGTTATTGGCTAAGAAATATTGAAATGGTAAAATACCTATGAGTAATGACCCAGAATGGTGCTGAATAATAGATACATGAGGGTCATAAACAAGAGCCACACAGGTCTCTGAGATTCAATGTGCATCTTATGATTACAGCACATCTCAGTTTGTATTAGTCACATTTCAAGTTCTCAACAGCAATATTGGTAGTAGATACCATATTGGACAGAGCAGATTGAGATCATCTGTAAATGTTGCCAGCTTGCCTTCATAGACAATTCATGAATGATTCAGAAGAGCCATGTTTCTTCAGAAAGAATGGTAAGTACTTACTTTTTGCACCACAGTCCTCAGTCTCATGCCACCATGAAATGAGTCATGATCCTCTTTCCTGCTGACCCATAGTGCTCTTAGGGCCTTCCTCTCATTCTGCTCCAGGCAGCAACTAAAAACCAATGTGTTGCATGGAGAGTGCACTTATTGTGTAGCAATGAAAAGTAAACTTCAGATCCTCTCTCGCCCAAGTGTTCTTTCCAAGGCCTTTACTGGGATATAACAATGTGCACATAAGGTCCTATTATTGAACATTTTGTAAAAGTAGGATGTTTAAGACAGGTTTTTTCATTCTCTTCCTTTTGTATGTGGAGTGATGTTGGTGGGTGCTATGGTTTGAATGTGTTTCCCGAAATTTATGTTTTGGGATCTTTATACCCATTGCAACAAGGTTGGGAGATAGGGCTCAGCAGAGGTGTTTAGGTCAAGAGGGTTCTGCCCTGATGAATAGACTAATGCCATTATAAAGGGCTTGGCAAAGGAAGTTTACTGTCTCTTGCCCTCCTGTCCTCCACCATGTGAGGATGCAGCAAGAAGACTCTTGCAAGATGCCAGTCCCTTGAGCATGACTTCTCGTCCTTTAGAACTGTAAGAAAATGAATTTCCCTTCTTTATAAATTGTCCAGTCAGTGCTATTCTGTTATAGCAGCACAAAACAGACAAAGATAGAGAGGCAAACGGCTTTTGGAGAACTGGGGAAGTAGAATTAACAAGGAGTTAATAGAATGTATTTATGTGATTTGTAATCACTCCACTTACAGCCTCTGGGAAGACTCTGCAAATAGAGAGAGTACAAAGAATGTGAAGACCAATGTTTCATGGATCCTAAGTGTAAATAATAAAAATGAAATTGCAATTAACATTGCTGGGGGAAAAATTGAATTACATTTCTATTATCTCTATATGAAATGATATTGCAATGTCATTGTTATAGGAAAACCCATGAAAATATATGCAGTCCAAGATTGTAAGAGGGTATAGAGAAATATTGGGTCATTAATGAGTAAATAATTATGCTATTTTTCTGAATTTTTTGATTTTCATAGTATTTGTTAGCTTTTGAAAATTTTTAATTCATTATTTTTACTGTAAATGATTACTCACTGTTTAGTTTCCCTTTGTAATCATTTTTTTCTTAGAGAGGGTCCCACAAATTGCATAAGCCAAAAACCTAGATCTTTCCCACTGCACATGCAATATATTTAATTTGTAATATCTGTTTTAATCATGCTTTTAAGTAAACCTTTATTGTAGAAAGCAAAAAAAAAAAAAATGAAAACTTGCTGTCAGAACCTGATCACAATTTATTTCCATGTTTTTCTTTTCATGAAATACAGAACATGTCCAAATTAGTGAAGAAGAAATAAAAGGGTATCTATTATTGCAGTATGACTTAATAACTATATTATAAACATTTGACTGAGTGACTTATCAAACTAGGTTATGTAGTGGCTGTTGAATTCAGATAGTGGTGAGTTGGTAAACCAGGTGTCCAAGAAAAAAAAGGCCTCATGTGTAATGTTTGCGGACTTCCATTTTATAAATGCTCCCACTATAACCCATTCAATTTTATAAATGCCCCCACCATGATCCATTTCAAGTTAGTAACTGTTGTGGGAATTCTGGGACCCCAAACAGAGTGATCGGCTGAAGCCATGGCAGAAGAACATAAACTGTGAAGATTTCATGGACATTTATTAGTTCCCCAAATTAATAATTTTATAATTTCTTACGCCTGTCTCTACTGCAATCTCTGAATATAAATTGTGAAGATTTCACGGACATTTATCACTTCCCCAATCAATATTCTTGTGATTTCCTATGCCTGTCATCACTTTAATCTCTTAATCCTGTCATCTTCGTAAGCTGAGGATGTGTGTCACCTCAGGACTCTGTGATGATTGCGTTAACTGCACAAATTGTTTAAACAATATGAAATCTGGGCACCTTGAAAAAAGAACAGGATAACAGTGATGTTCAGGGAACAAGGGAGATAACTTCTGGGTCTGCCTACCTGAGAGCTGGGCAGAACAGTGTCATATTTCTCTTCTTTCAAAAGCAAATAGGAGAAATATTGCTGAATTCTTTTTCTCAGCAAGGAACATTCATGAGAAAGAGAATGCATTCCTAGAGTTAAGTCTCTAAAATGGCTGCTCTGGGGACATCTGTCTTTTATAGTTGTAGATAACGGATGAAATAAGCCCCAGTCTCCCTTAGCACTCCCAGGCCTATTAGGATGAGGAAATTCCTGCCTAATAAATTTTGGCTAGACCAGTTGTCTGCTTTCAAACCCTGTCTCCTGATAAGATGTTATCAATGACAATATGTGCCTGAAACTTCATTAGCAATTTTAATTTTACCTCAGTCCTGTGATCTCTCCCTGCTTTCATTTGCCTTGTGATATTTTATATATATTACCTTGTGAAGCATGTGATCTCTGTGACTACACCCTATTCGTACACTCCCTCCTCTTTGAAAATCAGTAATAAAAACTTGCTAGTTCTGCGGCTTGTGGGGCATGATGGAACTTGCTGATATGTGATGTCTCCCCCGGACAACCAGCTTTAAAATTTCTCTCTTTTGTACTATTTCCCTTTATTTCTCAAACCAGCTGACACTTAGGAAACATAGAAAAGGACTCACGTTGAATTATCAGGGGCGAGTTCCCCTGATAACTAACCATTGGGGAGTAAGCTTACAAAACTCCTGAACAGATGACCATTGGCTTCCTCAAGTCTGATCCAGCCCCAACAAACCGCTACATTCGGGCATATTTAAAGATATCCCAGTGAAACTGGTATTTTGTGTTCATGAAGAGAAGTGAATGATTAAGGTTGGCAATGTTTCCCATTCCTATAATTGAACATAATATGATTTGTCAGCCCCACACTCTGTAGCTGACTTTCAGTTGTGTTTCTGTTCTGTGTAGCACATAAAACAGTCAACAATAGTAAATTATGTTGAACATCTACATTGGAAGGGGCCCAAAGTCTTTGTAAACATGAAATATCCATTTTATAGCACATATAATCAGGTAAATTGTGCTCCAGCATGAGAAAATATAACTCCAAAGCCAGTGAAGCTCAAGCCACGGTAGTCAGGGGGTGCTATAATTCTCAGGGGGCCCAGCATTACCTAAATATTTAGAGCAGAAAACAGGAGTCAGTGATTTAGATAATGCCCATCTATAAATAAACTTGAAACCAGAGTTGATATATAGAAAGTATGTAAATGCATACAAATAAATATTGATATCCAAAATTCCAGGTCACATATGAGGATCATTTGTATTTTCAGTGTTTCATTTCATGTTCGATGCTAATGGTCCCTCCTCCTCCCCATTGCACAGGGTGGATCACCCCACAGAATCACAAAGTCAGCACCCCAATCCTTTTGTCTATCTGCGTTCTTGCCTCGCCACCAAGCTTCCCACCCTACTTGCTTTATCACGCACACCTCTACTAGAAGGAGACGAGGAAATTCCATGGCATTACCTCATTTAAATTCCTAAGAAATTCTCCATTGTTTAAAATATATGGATTAAACAGCTAACTATGATAGAAAAGTTCTTAACAATATGGTTCCCAGTTTTCTCTTCAGTTTTTCTTTGAATCTCTAAATCATATAATTCTATGTTCCAATTACATAGACTTACCACTTACGTTTTTGGGGGGAATGGAGGGGAAATAAAAATGTCATTGGCATCTGTGTGCTTTCCATTTTCTTTTTAGTTTTAACTAATAGATAAAAATTGTATATATTTGTGGGATAAAATGTGATCCTTTGATATATGGCCATATGTTTTCACCTGAGGGATGGGGGTAAACATATAATACAGGTAATACCTGTGTTACCCTTAACCTTATGAGTCATGTAAAACTCATGTTCTCTTGTAAGCACGCATCATGCTTTGCAAGCCATTTCCAAGACAAAGTGGTTAAGATTCTTTTTCCTGTAATTTACACTAGAGTGAAGAGCCAGCTCTTCACTGGCTCTCCCATGTGCTCTCCCAGTTGTAATGTTTCATAAAATGAATATTTGAATACCTCTGCCCTAAAAATTATTAAAGGATAGGTCATGTCTATTCGTATTTCATTTCCATCACCCAGGTACACTGCTCAATAAATATTTGCTAAATGAGTGGATGAATGTTGAATATGCCTGACTATTGACATGACTTGTAAATTTTACTCTACAACAATATGTAAAGATGACCTATATCAGTGAACTCAAGGCCAATAAATGGTGATTAGCTACTAGGACATATTATTTATATTGTGTATGACTGATGTCTTTGCTTCCTTTCATCTATATTGCAATTCATTTATATGCAATCAGATGGCCCATAAATCTTTTTTCTTCTCAGCATTCATGTAATGTATAAGATCATGGTCACCAACTCTAAATATTTTTGGTACTTATTCTTATGGAACCAGACTTGAAATGGTCTGTTAAGAATACTTCATGACTTTGAAGAGAAAATTATATCCTGTGTTATTAAAGGATCACTACTAGAAATATAGTAGCTGTAATCAGTCTCTGATCATTTATCAAGAAATAGCTACTCTTATTCATCACAATGTGTTTTGAATAGAGTTAACGTATGGTCACTTCTTGTACTAACTTAAAATATAATTAAGTCAGTTTTAAATGGAGATTTTATACTTATCCCTAGGGAAATTGTTAACATAATTCCACAATTCAGAGAGAAGGAAGATGCTGTGGGGTAAATACCTGGTAGTCAAGAAACCAAAGTTGATTGATGGAGTCAGAGTGAAGAAGAGCATGTCCAATGTCCTTCAGTGATTTGGGAAATAAATACCAAAAATCTAAAAGTACAGGTAATAGCATGTTAGGATGCAAGAATACATTGCGTTTAGTTACAAATACAAAACCACAAAGTAATTCTGAGTGTATCAGACGCTTCAAAAGAATAACAAAACACAAAGAACTGTGATTTTTCAGTCAATTGATATTCTAGATTCCCTTAAATAAAATGACATATGCTTTATGCTTTTTAAATAAAATATATGAATATTTTCTGACAGATATTTTGGATGCAGTCACTGTTTCAAATGAATTGAAAATCACAATCAGGTGACTTTTACCCCCAACTGACTGACATGACTCTTTCATTCCTCCTTCAATCTAGTAAGTAACATGTTACCTTCTCTTCTCCAAGCACTGTGAGCTCCTCCACATTTATTCACTCCCATAGCGTTCTATTCATATCTGTGTTATAGCACTTGCCATGTTTTACTAGAACTTGTCTATTTGTATTTCTCTTTCCACCACTAGAATAATCTCTTGAAGTTTAGAAATTGGATTTAGATTTAAAAACAACAACAACAAACTCCAAAACAAATCTTACCAATGTGTTGTTGCATTGCTGTTAATTGGTTCTTGATAACTGTGTGATGGATGAGCCATTTGGAAGCACTTTATATCTCTTCTTTGAAGTAACGACCAGACCGTAACACTGGAAGGCCCATAGATGTAGTCAACTCTCAGCTTCCTATTGGAACAGGATGGCAGAAATTAGCTACAAGAGAATTCCCTCAACAGAAAGTTCCAGTCATGAGGTGAAATACAGGCCTATATTTACACCTGGAATCATTTCACTTCTACTTTGTGTTATGCTGGGTAGAGTAGTGAAGAACAGAACTGGAAGTGGTCTGAATACTGGAAAACCTGTTAGAGAAATTAGTGGACATGATTTTAAATATGCAAAATGCTGTTTCACTTCAATTAGCATAACAAGCCAAACTGCAAAGTTCTCTCCAAGACCCGGTTTGTCAGAGCCTGAACCTGACAACCTTATTCATGTCTAAAACTCTGAACTCTAAGAAAAGTGTAATGAAAGAGTTCCTTCCTTTTGCTATAAAATGATGAATTAATTTCACTAATTTTGAATTTAAGTGTGAGAACATACTAGGTGAAATAGTTGCATGTCTAGAGAAATATCTCAATATGAATTCCCTATAAGAGGATATTAATGGAAGTTGAGGCTAGGGTACCAAAATTCAAAACACGGTGAAAGTTCAAAGGGATGTTTAGCGCAGAAATTTCAAAGTAATTGGATGAGAACCATCTCAGGGACTGTCAAGCCCAAAAAGAAGATACAAAATGGTAGACAGTATAATGGAGATCTGCTTATTGAAATCATTTCTTTGGAAAATGCAATATTGCCATGCCAAAGTCTCAGATCTGACCACTGAAGGGAGAGATAAGAGGTCAGGTTTTGTTTGTTCATTTCACTTTAGGTCTAGAAAAAGGAGCCACACAGAGATTACTAATAGCATGGACCTGTGCATTGGGGATGCAGTGCACTAGTATCTGACCCCACCCTGCCCCATGACAAATCCAAGAGATAAAGGCTGGGCATATTCTCTAACATCAGGATAAAAGAAAAGAGATTTAACTGGTATTTTCTTGCCCTCCAAAAGTCTGTGGGGCCCAGAAGTGTAAGGGGCATATGTGAGGGACAGAGCCCTTGATAGCCATGTGAAAGTTTGCACAGGAGACTGCCTGTAAGTGTGCTGGGAACTGACAGAAAACATAGCACCAGAGGAAGAGAGCTCCAAGGAAGGGCAGTTGGCGGGATCAGTCCTCAGCTACGTGGCCTTTGTTTTCATTTTATTTTATTTTTAATTTCAATTGGTTTTTGGGAAACAGGTGATGGTTGGTTACATGAGTAAGTTCTTTAGTCATGATTTCTGAGATTTTGGTGCACCCATAACCCCAGCAGTGTATACTGTACCTAATGCATAGTCTTTTTTCCCTCACCAACCTCCCACCCTTTCCTGCGAGTCCCCAAAGTCCATTGTATTATTCTTATGATTTTGCATTCTCATAGCTTAGCTTCCACTTATGAGTGAGAACATACAATGTTTGTTTTTCCTTCCTGAGTTACTTCACATAGAATAATAGTCTCCAGTTCTATCCAGGTTGCTGTGAATGCCATTAATTCATTCCTTTTATGGCTGAATAGTATTCCGTGGTATATATACACCATAATTTCTTTATCCAGTCATTGAATGATGGGCATTTGGGCTGGTTCCATATTTTTCAGTTGCAAATTGTGCTGCTATAAATGTGCATGTGCAAGTATGTTTTTATGCATAATGACTTTTTTTTTTCCTCTCGGTAGATACACAGCAGTGAGATTGCTGGATCAAGTGGTAATTCTACTTTTAATCCTTTAAGGAATCTCCACAGTTTTCTGTAGTTGTACTAGTTTACATTCCCACCAACACTGTATAAGTGATTCCTTTCTACCATACCCATGCCAACATCTACTTTCTTTTATTTTTTGATTATAGCCATTCTTCAAGGAGTAAGGTGGTATCACATTGTGGTTTTGACTTGCATTTCCCTGATAATTAGTGACGTTGAGCATTTTTTTATACGTTTGTTGGCCATTTGTTTATCTTGAGAATTATCTCTTCATGTCCTTAACCCACATTGTGATGGAGTTGTTTGTTTTTTTCCTGTTGATTTATTTGAGTTTGTTTTAAATTTTGGATATTAGTCATTTGTCAGATGTATAGATTGTGAAGATGTGCTCCCACTCTGTGGGTTGTCTGTTTACTTTGCTATTTCTTTTGACATGCAAAATCTCTTTAGTTTAATTTAGTACCAGCAATTTATCTTTGTTTTTATTGCATTTGCTTTTGGGTTCTTGCTCAGGAAATCCTTGCCTAAGCCAATGTCTAGAAGAGTTTTTCCCATGTTATCTTCTAGAATTTTTATAGTTTCAGGTCTTAGATTTAAGTTCTTAATCCATCTTGAGTTGATTTTTGTATGGGGTGAGAGATGAGGATCCAGTTTCATTCCCACACATGTGGCTAGCTAATTATCCCAGCACCATTTGTTGAAAGGGGTGTCCTTTCCCCACTATGTTTTTGTTTGCTTTGACAAAGGCCATTTGGCTGTAAGTATTTGAGTTTATTTCTGTGTTCTCTATTCTGTTCTATTGGTCTACGTGCTTATTTTTATGCCAGTACCATACTGTTTTGGTGACTGGTCTTATAGTATAGTTTGAAGTCAGGCAATGTGATACCTCCAGATTTATTCTTTTTGCTTAGCCTTGCTTTGGCTATGTGGGCTCTTTTTTTGTTCCTTATGAATTTTAGGATTGCCTTTTCAAGTTCTGTGAAACATGATGGTAGTATTTTTATAGAAATTTTATTAAATTTGTAGATTGCTTTTGGCAGTATGGTCATTTTCACAAAATTCATTCTATCCATCCATGAGCATGGGATATGTTTCCATTTGTTTGTGTCATCTATGATTTTTTTCAGAAGTGTTTTGCAGTTTTCCTTGGAGAGGTCTTTCAACTCCTTCGTTAGGTATATTCTTACATCATTTTTTTTTTCAGGAGTTGAGTTCTTGATTTGATTCTCAGCGTGGTTGCTGTTGGTGTATAGCAAAACTACTGATTTGTGTACATTGATTTTGTATCCTCAAATTTTGATGAATTCATCTATCAGTTCTAGGAGCCATTTGGATGAGTCTTTAGGGTTTTCTAGGTGTATAACCATATCATCAGCAAACAGTGACTCTTTGACTTTTTCCTTACTGATTCGGATGCCCTTTATTTCTTTCTCTTATCTGATCACTCTGGTTAGGACTTCCAGTAATATGTTGAACAGAATTGGTAAGAGTGGGCATCCTCGTCTTGTTCCAGTTCTCAGCAGGAATGTTTCCAACTTTTCCCTGTTCAGTGTTATGTTGGCTGTGGGTTTGTCATAGATGGCTTTTATAACATTAAGGTATGTCCCTTCTGTGCCAATTTTGCTGTGGGTTTTAATCATAAAGGAATGCTGGATTTTGTCAAATGAGTTTTCTGTGTCTATTGAGACAGTCATGTGATTTTTGTTTTTAATTCTGTTTATGGGGTGTAACACATTTATTGACTTGTGGATGTTAAACTGTCCCTGCATTTCTGGTATAAACTTACTTGATCATGGTGGATTAGTTTTTTGATATGTTGTTGGATTCAGTTAGCTAGTATGTTGTTAAGGATTTTTGCTTCTATATTCATCAGGGATATTCGTCTGTAGTTTCCTTTCTTTGTGCTGTGTCCTTTCCTGATTTTTTTGGGATTAGAGTGATACTGGCTTCACAGAATGATTTTTGGAGGATTCCATCTTTCTCTGTTGTTTGGCATGGTGTCAATAGGATTGATACCAATTCTTCTTTGAATATCTGATAGAATTAAGTTGTGAATCTATCTGGTCCTGGACATTTTTGTGTTGGCAATTCTTTTTTATTACCATTTCAATTTTGCTTCTTGTTTTTGGTCTGTTCAGAATTTCCATTTCTTCCTTGTTTAATCTAGGAGGGTTATATATTTCCAGAAATTTACCCATCTCCTCTAGGTTTTCTAGTTATGTGTGGAAAGGTGTTCATCGTAGCCTTGAATGATCTTTCATGTTTCTGTGGTATCCGTTGTTATATCTACCCTTTCATTTCTAATTGAGCTTATTTGGCTTTTCTCTCTTCTTTTGTTGGTTAATGTCACTAATGATCTATCAATTTTATTTGTTGTTTCACAGAACCAGATTTTTGTTTCATTTATCTTTCTTTTTATTGTTTGTTTGTTTCACTTTCATTTAGTTCTGCTGTGATCTTTGTTATTTCTTTTCTTCTGCCACTTTTGGGTTTGGATGGTTCTTGTTTCTCTAGTCCCTTGAAGTGTGACCTTAGATTTTCTATTTGTGCTCTTTCAGATGTTTTGATGCAGGCATTTAGGGCTATGAACTTTCCTCTTAGTACTGCCTTTGTTGTATCCCAGAAGTTTTAATAGATTGTGTCACAATTATCATTCAGTTTAAATAATTTTTTAAATTTCCACCATGATTTCATTGTTGACGCAATGATTATTCAAGAGCAGGTTATTTAATTTCCATGTATTTGTATGGTTTTGAGGATTCCTTTTGGAGTTGATTTTTAGTTTTATTCTACTCTGCTCTGAGAGAGTACTTAATATAATTTTAATTATTTATAATTTATTGAGACTTTTTTATGGCTATCATATGGTCTATCTTGGAGAATGTTCCATGTGCTGATGGATAGAATGTATATTCTGCAGTTGTTAGATAGAATGTTTTGTAAATACTTGTTAAGTCCATTGTTTCTTTGTTGACTTTCTGTCTTGATACCTGTCTTGATACTTGATAGTGCTGTCAGTGGAGTATCGAAGTACCCCACTATTATTGTGTTGATGTTTACCTCATTTCTTAGGTCTAGTAGTAATTGTTTTACAAAACTTGGAGCTCCAGTGTTAGGTGCATATGTATTAGGATTGTGATATTTTCTTGTTGTACAAGTCCTTTTAGCATTATATAATGTCTCTCTTTGTCTTTTTTAACTACACTTTCTTTGAAGTTTGTTTTGTCTAATGTAAGAATAGCTATTCCTCCTTGACTTTGGTGTCCATTTGCCTGGAATATCACTTTCCACTGCTTTACCTTAAGTTTATGTGAGTCCTTATGTATCAAGTGAGTCTTAGGAAGACAGCAGATACTTGGTTGGTGAATTATTATCCATTCTACCATTCTGTGTCTTTTAATTGAAACATTTAGGCCATTTACATTCAATGTTAGTATTGACATGTGAGGTACTATTCTATTCATTGTGCTATTTGATGTTCGAATACCTTTTTTTAAAAAAAAAAAACTTTTTATTTTATATGTTCTGTGAAATTTGTGCTTGAGGGAGGTTGTATTTTGGTGTATTTCAAAGATTTGTTTCAAGATTTAGAATACCTTTTGGCAGTTATTGTAGTGCGGGCTTGGTAGGGACGAATTTTCTCTGTATTCGTTTTTTTGAAAAAGACTGTATGCTTCCTTCCTTTATGAAGCTTCACTGGATACAAAATTCTTGACTGATAATTGTTTTGTTTAAGGAGTCTGAAGACATGGCCCCAATCCCTTCTAGCCTATAGGATTTCTGCTGAGAAATATGCTGTTAATCTGATAGGTATTCCTTTATAGATTACCTGGTGCTTTTGCTTTAGAGCTCTTAAGATTCTTTCTTTCATCTTGAGTTTAGATAACCTCATGACTATGTGGCTAGGTAATGATCTTTTTGCAATTAATTTCACAAGTGTTCTTTGGGCTTCCTGTATTTGAATGTCTAGGTCTCTAGCAAGTTGAGGGAAGTTTTCCTCAATTATTTCCTCAAATATGTTTTCCACACTATTATATTTTTCTTCTTCCTCAGGAATACAAATTATTTTTAGGTTTGGTCATTTAACACAATTCTAAAATTCTGGGAGGCTTTGTTTATTTTTTAGTTCTTTTTTCTTTGCCTTTGTTGGATTGGGTTGATTCTAAAACCTTGTCCTCAAGCTCTGAATGTCTTTCTTCTGCTTGTTCAATTCTGTTGCTGAGAATTTCCAGTGTATTTTGCATTTCTCCAAGTGTGTCCTTCATTTCTAGAAGTTGTGACTGTTTTTTATCTATGCTATCTATTTCACTGAAGATTTTTTCCCTTTATATTTGCATGATTTGTTTGATTTCATTATGTTGGACTTCACCCTTCTCTGGTACCTTCTTGATTAGCTTAATAATTGACCTTCTGAATTCTTTTTCTGACAATTCAGAGATTTCTTCTTGGTTTGGATCCATTGTTGGTGAGCTAGTGTGATCTTTTGGGGTGTTAAAGAACCTTGTTTTGCCACATTACCAGAATTGTTTTTCTGGGTCTTTCTCATTTATGTAGACTATGTCAGAAGGAAGATCTGGGGCTCAAGTGCTGTTGTTCAGAAGCTTTTGTCCCATGGGGTGCTCCTTTGAAATAGCACTCTCCACCTTTTCCTAGGGATGTGGCTTCCTGGGAGCCAAACTTTAGTGTTTCTTATTTCTCTTCTGGATCTAGCCACCCACCGGAGCTACCAGGCTCCAGGCACTGGAGAGTGTCTGCACAGAGCTATGTGATGTGAACTGTCTTCAGGTTTCTTAGCCATGGATACCAGCACCTGTTCCAGTGGAGGTGGCAGGGGAGTGAAGTGGTATCTGTGAGGGTCCCTAGTTGTAGTTTTATTTATTACAATAGTTTTGTGACTGTTGGCCTTCAGCAGAGGGAACTTTCAAGAGATCATCATCTGCATATGTACAGGGAGGATTAGGTGGGGCCCTAGAGCTCTCAAGAGATTATGTCTTTTGTCTTTGACTACCAGGGTGGATAGAGAAATGCCATCAGGTGGAGGCAAGATTATGCATGTCTGAGCTCAGGCTCTCCTTGAGTGGGGTTTGCTGTCGCTGCTGTGGGGGATAGGGGTGTTGTACTCAGGCCACTGGATTTTGTTCCCAGGAGGATTATGGCTGTCTCTGCTGTGTCTTGCATATCACCAGGAAAGTAGGGGAAAGTCAGCAGTTACAGACGTCTCCCAGTTCCCATGAAGTCCAAATTACCAGTCTCACTCCCATCATGCCCGTCCCCCACCAACAGCACCAAGTTCATTTCCAGGAAGCAGGTCAGCAGGGCTGAGAACTTGCCCCAGGCTACAAGTCTGCCACGTGAGAAAGCAAGCAGGGCTTTCAGGTTTCACGCTGCCCCACTTGCCACAGCTTCTTTCCTGTCCTGTTGCAAAATGTAGATTCCGTAGTATTTATGTGTTCATAGGGGTGTGGGTATTGAATAGAGCTGCCCGCCTGTAGGTTGCTCAGTCTCTCTTTCTGTCTATAATGTGGTAGTCTATGTTCTATTGAAATATATATACTTTATTGGGAGTACAAAGTTTTCTTCCATTAGGCGAAGCATGTTGCAAAAAATTCTGTGTTATGGAAACTGTAATTATGATCCTGATTTGTTTTAATTTATAAGCTTGATTAAATATTATTCAAGTCTACCTTAACTTTACAATCTAATAATGAAATTTTAATTAACGGTAGACTATTCACAATGCTTTGAGAAGACCTGAAGTTTGCATTATATACCCTCCAGGGAGAAATATAGGAATGGGGAGGAGACAGATGTCTTGTGGGACCTCACTACAGTTTGGGGTGAATGTTAATAGGTGTGTGAAGCAACAATCCCCACAGGAAAGACTAGAATTTGAAGTAAAAGCTCAGTAATTTAAAAGGCTGTATAAGTCCATACATGTACAGCAAGGAGAATTGTTGTTTATGGAGTTCCAACTGCTGAACCTTTGGGTATGTAAGATGCAGTTTAGAATACAGAATATGTGTACACATTAATACATACACATTGTGATTTTCACTCCCATCATCTCAATATTTCTTCAATTTTTTCTGCCCTAAACATCAAATATATACTGTTTTCAATAAAATACGAGTGAGAAATTGGTAAAGCACATTTCTCTGATAGTATAGGCCAGATTATTATGAGGATGGCATAGGTTTCTGAAAAATTCCATGTAGTATTCCTGTATGTGCTCTCACCCTGCAATAAAGGAAATGAATGATTTGAGAATATAGTGAAGGTCTTTGAAAAGAACTAAAATTGTGCTAAGTCCGAGGTACCTCTGGCTCCCACCAGGAGCACAGACTTTTATTTAGAGGAAAAGATAGAAAGGAATACATATTGCATGACTTCATTAACAAAAATAAGTGTAAGATTTTGCACACATAATTGATTAAGATATTATAGTGATTATGGAGCAGGGATGTGTATTGACTGGAAATGGACATAGGATAAACTTTTGACTGTTGGAATGCTTTTTGTGTTAGATGATTACATTTGTGTAACTTAGTAGTAACTACAAAACTATACCTGTGTATAAAAATTCAGCAAGCATACTCTTAGGGTTCATTATTGTTGTATATTCTGGTACAATAAATATCTATAAAGCACAAATAAAATAAAACTTCCATATGGAAAAATGAAGGAAATGTATTACCTTACACTATATGCCAAATCAAACACTTACATCTGAAAGTCAAAGCTTTAAACATTTAGAAGAAAACATATAAAATCCTATTCATGATCTTAGAAAAAGAAAAAAGCTACATCACACTACAAAATGACAAAAGATATTTGCAATGCCTATTACAAACACATTGATTCACATTCAGAATATGTGAAAATTCTTAAAAAGTATACAGGAAAAACAACTCTATAAAAGTTGGCATAATATGTGAGCTACTATTTCTCAGCAAAAGTAATAGTACTATATAAACATATATAAACATATAAAAGTAAACTTAATGATATTCAGGTAAGTGATATAATGAACCAAGTAAGATATTATTTTACTAGATTGGCCAAGACTAGGTAGTTTTCTGTGAGTTTAAGTATAAAACCAATTTATGAAGCAATTTGGACCAATTTGTAAAACGTGCAAAAATATTCTTAATTGTACTGTTCATAAACACCAAGAATGGAGAACAACCCAAATGTCAATCCTCAGAGCTGTGTATATATAACTTACAAAATAGAATGAAACAGAAAAGTAAACATTACAAAAAATATGAATAATGTTCAAGTACAAAAAATATGTAGATAGGCCGGGCGCAGTGGCTCAAGCCTGTAATCCCAGCACTTTGGGAGGCCGAGACGGGCGGATCACAAGGTCAGGAGATCGAGACCATCCTGGCTGACACGGTGAAACCCCGTCTCTACTAAAAAATACAAAAAACTAGCAGGGCGAGGTGGCGGGTGCCTGTAATCCCAGCTACTCGGGAGGCTGAGGCAGGAGAATGGCGTGAACCCGGGAGGCGGAGCTTGCAGTGAGCTGAGATCCGGCCACTGCACTCCAGCCTGGGCGGCAGAGCGAGACTCCATCTCAAAAAAAAAAAAAAAAAATGTAGATAAATGTTTAGAATCATGATATTGAAAGAAAAATTAAAGTTATAGAAAGTTATATTCAATATGATAGTAATTTTATAATGCCCAATCACAAGCTAAACTGAATAATGTATGTTTCAAAATATTCTCATATGTGTTTAAAATATGTTTTAACAAAGGGAATAATAAACATAATAACAAGATTGAGACCTGAAATAAATAGGGAAGGTGTAAGTAAATGGTAATGTTCTACTTCTTCAGTTGGTGGTGAGTCAGCACAGGTTGACTTCACTGGGCCATATATTGATATCCAGATGTAGATTTGGATAGATATTTCACGTTGTGTGGGTGTATATGTACATGTTTTACGTTTATTTTATGAAGAAAAATGTCATGTATAAAGTCTATTTCTTTATATCAATTCAGCAAAACTAGAGCAGGATTTTTTTTTTTTTTTTTTTTTTTTTTTAATTAAGACGGAGTTTCACTCTCGTTGCCCAGGCTGGAGTGCAATGGCGCCATCTCAGCTCACTGCAACCTCCACCTCCCTGGTTCAAGCTATTCTCCTGCCTCAGCATCCCAAGTAGCTGGGATTACAGGCATGCACCACCATGCCTGGCTAATTGTGTATTTTTTTAGTAGAGACGGGGTTTCTCCATGTTGGTCAGGCTGGCCTTGAACTCCCAACCTCAGGTGATCTGCCTGCCTCAGTCTCCCAAAAGTGCTAGGATCACAGGTGTTAGCCACCACATCTGGCCCAGTGCAGGATTTAAAAAAAAATTTATTTCTGATTATTATAGGTAGATGACAGTTGTACATATTTATGGGGTACATGTGGTGTTTTGATACATATGTACAATGCGTCATGATCAAATCAAGATAGTTGATGGATCCATCATCTCAGGCATTTATCATTTCTTTGTGTTAGGAACATTTCAATTCCTCTCAGTTATTTCAAACTACACAATAAATTATTACTAACTATACTCATCCTATTGTGCTACTTAACACTAGTTTTTTTTGTTTGTTTGTTTTAATCTCGCAGATATGAGTGAGAAGATGTGATATTTGTCTCTTTGTGTCTGTTATTTCAGTTACATAATGTCTTCCAATTCCATCCATGTTGTTGCAAATGAAAGGATCTCATCCTTTTTATGGCTGAATGATATATGTGCATGTATATTGTGTATATGTACACAATATTCCATTGTGTATATGCACACATATTTTCTTGATCAATTCATCTATTCATGAGCACTTAGGTTGATTCCATATCTTGGCTATTGTGAGTAGTGAGGAGGAATTTTTTAAACAAATTGACTTTTTTAAAAAAGAGAAAGAAGAGAGGCTTTTGAAAGCACTGTGGTAATAGTAGGGATGTAGAACTTTAAGATAAACTGTTATTCCAATTGGGCGGGAGAAGCCTGTCATCATGATGGACCAGGGTTAGCCCACACACATGCTCTTCATGTTATTTCGCTTTCCTGATCTGAGAGAAGAAAGGTCCGAGAGCTAGATCCTGGCAGGCATGTCATGCTTGCTGAATTTGTTTCCCCCTGTGGCATGAGAGGTCTTTCTGGGGAGCCCCAGATGGGAGTGTTAGCTAAGATCTGTAGAAAAATTATATCTAGTAGGAAAAGCTGGAAATTTTGGAGGTTTTGCAAGTCCAGAGATAGAAATAATTCCAAATCTCCGCAAAATCACACAACTTGATGCCACCTATTGTCTCAGTCATTCCTGGTGCAGAAGCTTTTTAAATGCCAGAATTGATGGCAGAGGGTGAATTCTATAGGAACATGTAGTTAAATTATGACTAGCCTGAACATACACTTTAGAGTTTTAAAAGTTGCATTTGCCTTTTTTAAAAACTTTGGTATTCTTTATCTAATAGAAAATGTTAGAGATATTTGAGTTATTTACATAAATGTATTATAAAGAATGTGTCATGAAATATATTATGAAGAGGCAGACACACATTTAAGACTGACTATATATTCTGTGAATGGCTTTAGAATTGGTAATTCTTTTCACTGGTATTAATTAAATGATTAGCATAATACATAAAATAATATCATTTTGTGGCAGGAATCACAAACTGCATCCCCAGAAACCTTGAGATACTTAGAGGTAGTCCTAGGCTAACCTATCTAAAGTGAGTATGACTATTCCAGCATTTTCATTTACCATCCACTGGAATCCATTGTTTTTTTCTTCTTCACACTAATGCACTCAGGATTTAGAAACTGTGGTTGCAAAAGAGTAATAAACTCTGACTCTTCAAAGAATACAACATTAGCAGTCATTCATTCATTCAGTATAATCATTTGAATTTTCATGGGTTATACAATGTATGTAAGGCAAAGTGTTTGGGACCAGAGACAAATGATAAATGTAATAAAGACACTGTGTACTTAAATGCCACACTTCATACAGATTCACCTTATACCTGTATCTCCTGGAAGAACATATGCTACTTGAATTTATTTTTCATTACAGTTTTTAAGGATGGTTATGATTACTATTGACTACCTGGAAATAAGATCAATTGTCACAATAATAAATTGATTTTCAAGATGTGGAGTAATTGCCATAAATGTTATGGGAGAGACAGGTCTAATAGAAACTTCCAAGAAATTGTGTCATTTTTCAATAACTCAAAAACAAACATATGAAGATAATTCAATATTTAAAATTAAATTAAATAAGATGAATATTCAGCATGGAGTTGGAGGCAGTGGTGTGGGTGCAACACATGTGTAGATGTGGGAAAATAATTGAAATGCACTGGATACAGTGTTTCTTTCATAAGAACACAAGCAAAACAGAAACCTGCTATGCACTAACAGCGATTGCTCTATGACTTCATGCTATGAAACTGTAGGTAGCCAGGAAATTTGACAGCTTATTCCAGGCAAGCAGCATTGAATATACTAATGTGGCCTTGAAATCAATACGAGCATTTCTGTGCTATGAAAGCATATTAGTTCATTCATCTCCCAGGGTGTGAGCACTATATATTTCAAGGTTTCACATCAATCTTACCGACGGAAAAAATACTGACAGCAAAATTGTCATCAACCTACTCTTGAAAATACTTCACGATTTGTTGGAAAAAATCATTAAATGCTTATTTCTGATATTTCTGAAGAGTAAGAATAATAAATAATCAGAGAGATCTATATGGTAACAGTTTTAATGACCCATAATTTTAGAAAATATCAATGAGAGTAAACATATAATGTGAATGGATTCAGTGGATCTTATTTATACCATCTGACATGCGTGCAATGAAAATACATATTAATGCCTAAGCTGAGATTCTAAGCCTGATATCTAGTCATCCATGTCTTGATATTAGCACTTATAACGTTCTAGGCAGATGGTGCCTTTTGGGTTCTGAGAAATGAATGACACAGTTGGATACACAATTAGAAAAACATAAGAATGGGAAGATTTAACAAAATCAGGATAAGTTAAAAACAAGTATATCTCGGCCGGGCGCGGTGGCTCAAGCCTGTAATCCCAGCACTTTGGGAGGCCGAGACGGGCGGATCACGAGTTCAGGAGATCGAGACCATCCTGGCTAACACGGTGAAACCCCGTCTCTACTAAAATACAAAAAAAATTAGCTGGGTGAGGTGGCGGGCGCCTGTACTCCCAGCTACTCGGGAGGCTGAGGCAGGAGAATGGCATGAACCCGGGAGGCGGGGCTTGCAGTGAGCTGAGATCCAGCCACTGCACTCCAGCCTGGGCAACAGAGCTAGACTCCATCTCAAAAAAACAAAAAAACAAAAAAACAAACAAACAAAAAAACAAGTATATCTCTAATAATGTCATTCAAGCACTGGAGACAAAGATACGAAGTATTAGAAAAAGAAAGTGATCCAGGGAAATGCTTTCTGAGCACTGTGCTGACTTTAAAGGGAAGACCTGAGAAGACTTGGATGTGTTAATTAATGGCTGCTGTTAGCATATTATCAATCAAATATCACTGGTCCATTTAGATGAACTGATCTTTCATGTCATTATTTGGAATTCCCAGTTAAATGAAATATTTGAATTAATAAATTGTCTCCAATTGTCAGTTGAGTCCTCTGAGAACCAGGAGGAGATTCCATGTGCAAGAAACTGAGGAATGTCTGCTGGGAATAAAGGGAACAGGAGTGGTGTAGTCAGATACCTGGAGACTCCCATGCAGGGGAAATGTCTGTGAAAGACAGAGGGAAGGAAGGAAGGTTGGTTCTGCAACATGGTTCTAAGAAAGTCTCCCCGGCACAGCAGGGCATTGCCCTGAGATGCTGCCTATTGATAGATGCGTGTGCTGGGCAGAACTATCGGCTTTGCCATCATGCCTGCTTGATCACCACCTGGGGCAGCCAGTATGGGTGGTCTCATCTGAGCCGCAAAAAGACCCAGAGCATGACTACAGAGGCACCAGGGAGGGTGCCTCCACCCAGGCCAGGGATGCTGAGCAGGTCATCCCCATGGCCACCATCCTCCCTCTCGTACACACAGATACACCTGTGCTCTTAAGGGCATCCCGGGACGTACTAGGAGCTCATCCACAGAAAAGAAGGAAGACAACACAAATAGGACCGGAATGGACATGCTCTCAAGGGAGATGATATGTAGAGAAAAAGTTGAGCATTGAATAAGGCCTGAAATGTCAAATATTGGTGTTTCTCAGGTGACAGGTGACAGAAACACAATGGAAATCAGTATAAGCAGAAAGAGGCCCAGGTTAGCACATATCTAGTGCAGGCAGAATGAACAGAGGCACAACAAAGGACACATGTTTTTCACTACACTGACTTCATTTTCAAGTGGGATCTGTCTTTCTAGCCCTTATCCCCCACATACAATAAGCTCAGGCAAAGACCTGGCCTCCCAGATGAAATGGCAGTCTCACTTCTGAACAGAGCACTATGAGGATTGCAGTGGAGTGCTCTGATCATTTCTTCTTAAATCATGGGGCCCCTTTCAAGTAAAGGGGAAATATGCAATTTCTGCAAAGTCAGAGAACTGGAAATAATGACTATGGGGTGAGGGAAGGGTGGATTCCCTCAGGATAAGGAGTCTTGGCAGGAAAAAAGAAATAGGAGTATTAGATGTGGAGAAGAGAATGAGGGAGGAACCACAGAGCAAGACTTTCAGTTTGTGCGTGTGGGTGTAGGGGGGATAAAATAGATATCTAGCAGATACTAGACATCTGCTGCTGCCAAAAATACAGGGGATGTCTGACAAATGATCTACAGGCATGGAAACCATCTGGATTCTTTTTAGAAGATAGCCTAGACAGAGATGAGGCTGGCACATTAGTTGACCTATGCCTCCATAGCCAGTGCTAACAACAATGTGCATACACTATACATTTGGGAACCATTTGTTTTATAGGTGTTTTTCATTGAAGGAATGAATTCAAACATTGCCAGAGGAAGTATCTATAAATCATATCAATAATCTGTACACATGTATAAGTTTATCATATAGGACAATATTCAGAAGGCAACATCATCAAATTCCCCCTCCAAACAATAAAAAAGAAAAAAATTACTCTAAATCAAATCCCAAAATAATAATAAAATTGTCAAACAGAAACAGCAAATCAAAATCTAAATAAGAGAGAGCAGTATATAAATATAACATTAAAAATAGAAGGAAAAAATTCATAATTTTTTATTTGACTTGTTCATTTAATTCCAAAATCCAAAGGCTTTTGTAAAAAATTTGAATTTTAAAGTTAAAATTCTACAACTTATTAAGGGATTGGTCCTAGAAAGAATGAATAACCATGATCAAGGTCAATGTTTGGGACTTTGTTTTGATTTTAATCTTAATTTTAATATTATATTCATAATGTAATAAAGCCGGGCTGCATTTTCCAAAATAGCTATGATTTGGTTTTTCACATTTAAATGTCTCAATAAAATTTGCTGCCCACAATTATATAGTCCATTTATTCTTTGATGAAATATCAGTTTATAATAATTTTCACATACACATATTTCTTAATTTAAGTACAGTCAGTCACAGTCAGTAATCTAACTAAAATTATTTTTATTTATACTCTTTCCCTACAGAATAAACTTTTATACATCTACTATATAAAATGTATGCTTCCTTATAAAGTTATTTAAAATATAGAAAGTAGTAAATAAAATGCATTATTATATAGAATATTTTATAAATTAAAACATATTTCAAATGTGTGGGTTTTAAAAAATTTTCTGTAGTACGTATATTAATCACATATTTTGAAATTTTTTAAAGTCTAGCTTTTAATTTCATAATTTGTCCCTATCATATATAAAATTATTTTTGGCATGATCTTTTGGTCTTTAAACCTCTCATTACTGAAAATATGAATGTAAAAACATGTACTTTTAATTCATAAATCTCTCTTGAGTACTGTATATGAGATTTGCGTTGTAAATCAAATGTTCATTACTTCTCTTGAGTATCAGTTTCTTCTAGTGGATAGAATTGAGGACAAACTAAACACTCATTTGATAAACCCAGGTGTTATCAAATGGTTTATATTTAATATAAAACCTGAAGGGAACTCAGGGTTATTCAATAAAAGGAAGGAGGTGGAGAAAGAAAGTGTCATATGGATAAGACTCTGTTGATGGAAATATTTTAAAATTAAGAATTTTAAGAAATACTTGTGGCTAGCTTATTTTAAGAAAAATTGTGGGTGAAGGGTGGGAGGAGGGATTTGTCAAGATGAAACTAAGGCTTATCAGGAAAGACGTTTTTAGTCACATTGAGAAATCTGGGCATTACACAAAGCTGGCAGTGGGAAGCCACTGGATGACTTGCGAGCAGAGTCACGATAGGATCCAGTCTGCTTTTTATATGGACCACTCTTGAGCGTCGTGCAAATGCCTTTGCGGAGGAAACATGTGGGGTACAGAACTAGAATAGAAGCTCTTGAGGAGGTCGAGAGTTATAGAAATGGTGAGAAGCAGTCAGATTGGAAAATTTTAAAATTCACAGGGTTTCGTAACTGGTCATTTGGTTATAGAAATTAAGGTGTAAAAACTATTTTCAGGTTCTAATAAGAGACAAAGTTTGAATATCACTACCATTTTTTATCATTAAGAACAATGGAAAATAATTAAGTTTAGGAAAGAAGATCATAAATTCTGTTCGAGACACATGAATTTGGGCTCTAAAACCAGATGGATATCTAAGTGTACAGATAAACATATTTGAGTATGTGGGCCTGAAATTTAGAAAAAGGCTGTAGGGAGGGGTTAGTGTCACTTTGCAGTCACCAAAGTGGAAGTATAGCAATTGAAACTGAGGCAGGATATCATGCTGCCTAGGAAGAAATCTCGGAGCTTATAGTGGGATTGATCTTTTAAACAGCAATTCTACATTTGGAGAAATTCTCCCATAATGCATTTGCCTCACAACTAAACCACTCCCGAATTTTCCATTGCCCTGTGCTGTTGGGTCACAAGCACACTATCTAAACTTGGCTAATCAAATGCACCCGGGTAGAAGCTCAGAAGTGAGTCACTGAGAAAACCTGCAGAGTTTGGATTTCTTTCCAATGAAGGTGTCAACAAAGGCTTCTGGCTTTCGTTGATAGAGCCAGGTACAAGACTCACCTGTACTTGTAAATGCGGGTTTCAAATGTTGAAGTGGAACTGGAGTTGAAAGCCACCCGGGAACACTGGCTACAAAAAGTTACCAACCTTTTGCATGAAATAAATGGTGATCTAGTGACACTTTCTTTCTTTTTCTCTCTCCCTTTGTTTTTCTTTCTCTCTCCTTTCTTTCTTTCTTTCTTTCTTTCTTTCTTTCTTTCTTTCTTTCTTTCTTTCTTTCTTTCTTTCTTCTTTTCTTTGTTTCTTTCTCTCTCTCTTCTTTTCTCTTTCTTTCTTTTTCTTTCTTCTTTTCTTTCTTTCTCTTTCTTTCTCTTTCTTTCTTCCTTTCTTTTTCTTTTCTTTTCTTTCTTTCTTTTTTCTTTCTTCTTTTTCTTCTTCTTTCTTTCTCTTTCTCTTTCTTTCTCTCTCTCTTTCTCTCTCTCCCCTTCCTTCCCTCACTTCCTTCCTCCCTTCCTTCCACCCTCCCTTCCCTCCTTTCCTTCCTTCCTTCCTTCTTTCCCTCCCTCCCTCGTCTCTCCCTCCTT
This sequence comes from Macaca nemestrina, assembly GCF_043159975.1. Classification (NCBI taxonomy): domain Eukaryota; kingdom Metazoa; phylum Chordata; class Mammalia; order Primates; family Cercopithecidae; genus Macaca; species Macaca nemestrina. The sequence goes on along the minus strand of NC_092132.1, from coordinate 95,787,340 downwards.
CCCTCCCTTCCTCCCTCCCTCCCTCCATTCCTTCCTTCCTTCCTTCCTTCCTGCCTTCCTGCCTTCCTGCCTTCCTGCCTTCCTGCCTTCCTGCCTTCCTTCCTTCCTTCCTTCCTTCCTTCCTTCCTTCCTTCCTTCCTTCCTTCCTTGAGTTCCAAAGCAGAACATTGAACATCATTCCTGGAAGTTTAGTCTTTAGTATGTTTCTTCAGCTATCTTGATGTTATCTATGAGCAACAAAATGGCCTTGAGTAAACATCCTTCTGTATAAAGTATCCAGAGTAAAAGTGGCTCTTGATAAGTAAGAAGTCTGACTTAGAAGAGACTATATCCCAATGTAGAGTATAAGTATAAGTCTTCAACTTAAAGATGAAGTTTCTAGAGGAATTCTGGCTGTGGGCACTGACAAAGACTCTTCTTAGTCAAACTTCAGGCTCTTTTTCGACCAGGTCAGATTCTTGGGCCTTGTCCTAATAGCAAGAATCCTGCTAAGTCACTTTAGCGGAAATGTCCACCCTTGATATCTGATCACATGGCTCAGCCTCCACCATTCCCCAGGTCACCCTGGCCTGCTGGCCTTCAGCAAGAATCCTATCAAGTTGGTTTAGCCAGATCCCCCTTGCCCCTAATTTATTTCCTCTTAGTAATTTTCCATTCCTTGGCCCCACCCTGCTCCACTCACTTTTTCTTGTCGTATTCAGAGTTGAGCCCAATCTCTTTCCCCTACTACAAAACCCCACTGTAGTGATCCCCCTTGAATAAAGTCATTATTGATGTCTTTAACAAATGTGAGGATATATTTTTCTTTAGCAGCACTCACCCAACGTAATTGCAGAATAGGCATGAAAAAGGCCAGGTGCTTACTAAATGTTTTGTGTTAGTTTTCTTAATGAGGAAAGGGCACACATAATTCCAAAGGAACCATGGACTCTGAAGACACCAATATGGTGCTGAATCCTCCACTGCTCATCAGTGGAGAGCAGAATCAGAGCTTTCCTGATGATCTGAGTAAGAAAATCATCCCATTGTTATATCAGTGATACCACAGTGCATCTTCACACTAGGATTTGAAATTTGCTAGAGACAAATTCTTCCCTTTGTCCACTTTTCAGAATGAATGCTTTATGGCAATGACCTATGTTTATAGATATTTAGTTAAAACAAAACAAAGAAACAAAAATAAAAATGAGTTGACTGTGGCAGGTGTTGTGATTGACCTCCCAGTATGTTTTGTTTGTTTGTTTGTTTGTTTTTCCTTACTTTCAAAACCTCAGTTGTCTTCAGGGTGCTTGGATGTTCACTCACTTCTTCAATAAGGGGATGTAACAGAGTCTAATTTGTGGAGCTTCTGCAGAGGGCATGATTTTTCTAAACGATGGGGCCACATGCAGCTTGCATCCTTTGTCCTCTGCTCTTTCTATCTGGAATTCAGAGGTGAGTCCCGGAGTAGAGCAGTTATGTTGTGAGCGTGTGAGTGTCCAGGACACAGTCAGGGGAGCCTAATGGGAAGTCAGAGGAACTGGGAGCTTGATGTCTTCCTGGAAAAGCTGCCCTGTCCCTGGAGTACATGGCTCTGGATTTCTTATCAAATTGGAGGAAACGTATTATTTCACTGAAGTTGGTTCTTTCTTATTTCCAGGTAAGAAGCAGTCCTAAACTGATTTCTTTAAATCGATGGGAAAAAAAATCCTTCCATTTGTTTTCTGTGTATCTGCTTGCTTGAGGTTTGCCTGGCTTGCTGGTTTATGGGTTGCTGATTTTGACCAAATTTTGTAAAATGTTCTCCAACATGTCATCAGATGTTTGTTGTACTGTGTTCTCTTTCTTCTCTCCTTCTGGAATCCAATTACACATGATTGTCTGTTTGATACTGTCCCACAGGTCACTGATGCTCAGTTCAATTTAACTTTTCATTTCTTTCTCTAGGTTCTTTCATTTACTTTGGACTTGCTTGCTTTTCTGTAGACTTGCTTCAAGTTCACTAACCCTTTCTTCTGTTGCAGCCAATCTGCTGCCATCCTTCCCAATGATTTTCTTTATTCCTTTAGTGCTTAAATTTTTCACTTTCAAGATTTGATCCTCATTTATAATTTTTACAACTATCCTAAAATTACTCTATCTCACCCATCTATATCCATGTATTTCTGTAGATGTTTTAAAAATGTTATTTTAGTTATTTAAAAGTTCCTAAAGTGGTAATTCTAACATCTATTAGAATTCGCTTGTTCTTATTGGCTTATTTTTCTCTAGATTATAGGTGATATGATTCTGTTTCTTCATATCTCATCCTTTCTGATGAGATATATTGGATATTGTATACAAAAGAACAGTAAGATTGAAATATTTATTCTCTAATGAAAAACGCTAGCCGGGCACGGTGGCTCAAGCCTGTAATCCCAGCCCTTTGGGAGACTGAGACGGGCGGATCACAAGGTCAGGAGATCGAGACCATCCTGGCTAACACCGTGAAACCCCGTCTCTACTAAAAAATACAAAAAACTAGCCGAGGTGGGGGGCGCCTGTGGTCCCAGCTACTCCGGAGGCTGAGGCAGGAGAATGGCGTAAACCCGGGAGGCGGAGCTTGCAGTGAGCTGAGATCCGGCCACTGCACTCCAGCCTGGGCGACAGAGCCAGACTCAGTCTCAAAAAAAAAAAAAAAAAAAAAAAAAGAAAAATGCCTTTTCCTCTTTAGACAACTAGTGTGAAAAAGTGACAGATTAGATTCCATCACATCCAATTCGCTTTTAGGCTGGTATGTGCTGTTAGCTTAATTCTAGCAGTTCCATGGAATTCAAAACTAAGAGAATCTTTTTCTGATTCTCAGTTCATATTCCAAATTATTATGCTATAGTGGGTTAATTCCTCCAAATGTCAAAAGTTAAATCGTGAAGAATTGGGTTAAAGGTTCTATTAGACTCAGTTCATCTCTGAAACCAAATTCTTTGCCAGTGAATGAGCTCACCAGCTCCAAGGGGGCTCTGAGAGCAAACTCCACAGCACTGCCATCTCATCAGCAAATTCCACGGGCTCAACGTTTAAAATAATTTCAGAATCGTCCCTCTCCCTACAACCCCTACCACTAGCATCCCATTTCAAACCACTGTCATAACTCCTAGATAATTTTGTTAGTTCTCAATAGCATCCTAAAAGTTGTTTTGCTTAATATATCATCAGTAGAGTCCATGTCATGTAATTCTTTACCTCACACCCCTCAATGTCTTCTCCTACTACTCAGAACAAAAACTATGTTCTTTCCTATTTAGACAACTAGTATGAAGAAGTGACAGCTTTGATTCCATCACATCCGATTAGGTTTTAAGCTGGTTTGTGCTATTAGTGTAATTCCTCCAGCAGTGCCTTGAAATTTAAGCCTAAGAAGATCTTTACGCTTTCTAGTGCAAGCTGATAATTGTTGTGACCTGGCTTTGTCTGCCACTCTGACCATATCTTCTAACACATTGCCCCCTGGTCATTCTACTTTAGTTGAACTTTCCTTTTTGCTTTTCAAACGCACATAAGCACCACCCTATCTCTGGTCCCAGCACTTACTATTCTATTTGCCTTAAGTATGTGTCCTATTCATTCACTTTTCTTGCTTTCTCATTTTACTCAGTCTCAACTCCTATGTCACCATAGAAGTTAGTCGATAGTCTATCTCCAATGCAAAGTCCATCTCCATTTCTCTCTTTTACAATGCATTTATAACCACTGTATATACTGTATATTCAAAAGTCTATGATCCATTTTGAGTTAATTACATAAAATAGGAACTTCAGGTTGAGGTTTATATCTTTGCCTTTGGATGTCCATTTGCTCCACTAACCTTTGTTGAAGAGTCTTTCAGTAAATTACTGTTGCACCTTTCTCACAAGGTCACAAGTAATAGGTGGCCTTACTTGTGTGTAGCTATTTTTCAGTTCTCGATTCTGTTCCATTGATCTGTGTCTATCCCTACATCAAGACCACTGTCTTGATTACTGCAGCTATACAGTAAGCTTTGATTTCATTTAGAGTCTTCTTCCCCCCCTTTTTTTTTCCTTTTTTAGATTGCTTAGCTATTATAGGGCCTGTGACTTTCCATACGATTTTTTTTAAAACCTTGCCAATGTCTACAAAAACCTTGTGGAAATTTGCATAGCAATTGCGTTAAACACATAATCCATTTGAGATGAACTGTTATCTTTACTAGGATAAGTCTTCTGATCATACAATATGTATTTCTATTCATTTACACCTTATCAGCATTCTATAATTTACAGCATACAGATACTGACTACTTTTTGGTAAGTATTGTTTTTTAAGTATTAAGTATAAAATTTCTTAACTATACAGAAGTATTTCATTTTTTGGAGCAATTGTAAATGGTACTGTTTTTAATTTTGGTTTCCTAACATTCATTGTTGGTATATAGAAATGTGATATAGAAATGTGATTGTCTGTTGATATTCATTTATGTGGCCTTGATGAGTTTTTGTGACCTAGCACCTTTTTTGTTTGTTTATTTTTGTACATTCCTTGAAATTTCTATGTATATAATCACGTTATCTGCAAATAGGGACAGCTTTATGTTTTCTCTTCTTAATCTGTATGATCTGTATGCCTTTCATTTTTACATTTTTACTTATTTCTTTTGCTAGTGCAGTGTCTACATTTTCTGGCATTATGTTGAAAATGACTGACAAGAACCGAAGTCCTTGCCTTGTTCCTTCTCCTAAGGGAAAAGCACTCAATCTTCACTATAAAGTATGATGTTATCTGTAGGTTTTTTTTTTTAAGATGCATTTTATCAGTTGAAGTAATTCTCCCGTATTCTTAAATCATAATCGGTGCTGTATTTTGTCAAATGACTTTTTATGCATCAATGGATATGACAATATGTTTTCTCTTTAGCTTATTGATGAGGGAGATTACATTGTTCAATTTAAGAATGATGAATTGCCCTGTAATCCCAGCACTTGGGAGGCCGAGACGGGGGATCACGAGGTCAGGGGATCAAGACCATCCTGGCTAACCCGGTGAAACCCCGTCTCTACTAAAAAAAATACAAAAAACTAGCTGGGCGAGGTAGCGAGTGCCTGTAGTCCCAGCTACTCGGGAGGCTGAGGCAGGAGAATGGCGTAAACCTAGGAGGCGGAGCTTGCAGTGAGCTGAGATCCGGCCACTGCACTCCAGGCTGGGCGACAGAGCGAGACTCCGTCTCAAAAAAAAAAAAAAAAAAATGATGAATTGCCGTGCATATCTAGGTAAACTTGGCTATGGAGTATAATTATCTTTCTACATTTGCGGATCAGGCTTGCTAACACTTTGTTGAGGATTTTTTTCATCTCTGCTCATGAGATATATTGCTCTGTGACTTTCTTCTCTTGTGATGTCCTTGGGTCTGGTGTTAAAGTCATAGCAAAAATATCGATGAATTGAAAGTGTTTCTTCTTTCTCAATCTTCTCAAAGAGATCGTATATAATTGTTTTTTTTTTTTTTTTTTTTAAATCAGAGTCTTACTCTGTCTCCCAGGCTGGAGTACAGTGGTGTGATCATAGCTCACTGCAACCTTGAACTCCTGAGCTCAAGTTATCCTGCCACATCAGCCTCCTGAGTAGCTAAGACTACAGGTGCATACGAACATATCTGACTTTTGTGTGTGTGTGTGTGTATTTTTTTTACAGATACAGGGTCCTGCTATGTTGCCCAGACTAGACTTGTTCTCCAGGCCTCAAATGATACCCCTCAAATGATACCCCCACCTCAGGCTCCCAAACATTGGGATTACAAGTGTGAGCAATAATACTCAGCTGGTGTTAATTCTTTAAATGTTTGGTAGGATTCTCCTGTTAGATCATTGGGACCAGAAGATTGAGTAGAAGTTTTAAACTCTGAATTCAATCATTTGCTTGTAACAGAATTATTCAGATTATCTATTTCACTTAGGTTAATTTTGGTATTTTGTCTTTTTTAAGGAATTGGTCCATTTCCTCTAAGATGTTGAATTTATTGAGCATAAAGTTGTTACTTATTATTACTTTAATGGCTGAAAGATATGTTGCAACATCCCTTGTTTCATTTCTAATATCAGTGATTTGCATCTTACTCATTTTTCTCTGATTTGCTAGACAAATAACTAGCTAGAAACATTAGTTTTATTGCTATTTAAAAATAATTTTGGTTGTTTTTATTTTCTCTGTAGTTTCTATATGTTTTAATTTCATTAATTTCTGTTATTATTTTTATTATTTCTCTTTATTTTGCACTATTTTCCAACCTTTTGAGGTAGGAACTGTAGTAGTAGTAGATTTTAACCTTGTCTTTGTATTTAGTACTTAGTGCTACAAATTTACCTCTCAGCACTGCTTTAGTTGCATCCCACATAGTTTGATATATCATATTTTCATATTTTCATTTTCATTCAATTCTATGTATTTTCTACATCCCTAGAGACTGTCTCTATGCCCCATGGATTGCATAAATGTAAGCTGTTTACTTTCCATATGTTTACAGGTTTTCCTGATGACTTTGTTTTTGATTTCCTGCTTGATTTTATTGTAGTCATACTTTAATAAATTAGCTCATTTTAAATTTGTTGATATTTATTTTATGACTTAGGGATGTGGTATATGCAGGTGAAAATTCCACATGGTCTTGGGAAAATGTGTTTTCATCTTTTTTTTTTTTTTTTGGTTCAGTGTCCTACATATTCCAATTAGATCCTGTTGGTTAATTATATGGTTTAAATACTTTATATCTTTGGAGTTTCTGTGTCTACTAGGTCAGCTGCTGAGAGAAAAGTGTTAAAAAACCAACTATAATGTGAATTTAGCTATTTTTTCAGCCATTGCAGTTTTTTTTTGTACTGTGAGGTTTTTCTGTTGCATATATATTTTGTATATTCATCTTATAGTTTAATTTTGAAAGTATTTTGCATGTATATTTTGCATATCCTGTCTGTACTTTTTGTAGTAGTCCCTCTGGATGTTACAATACATATATATCAGCATTATACACTACTTGAAGTAAAGTGTTGAAGCCTCATTTCCATTTAGGTCCATTTACCCCCCCCCAACTTTTAAGTATCATTGTCATAAGTATTAGATGTTGTTATAATTTTTGCTCTAGTCAGTAAGTATGATTTACAGAAGTCAAGAGAAAAAGTATAGGAACATAGCAATGTGTCCCCATATGTGTGCTCTATGTGCTGGTCTTTCTTTCTTCCTCGTGTTCCACACTTTTTTCTTTTATTATTTTCTTTGTGTTTGACATTCTTACTTAGCCATTCTTTAGCAGCAGATTTGTTAGCAATAAAATACTTTATTTTTCTCTTCTTTTCTTAACTTCTGTTTCTGAAGCATAATTTTATGAGATGAAAATCCACTCTCACATTTTAGTGAGAGTGGATTTTCCCCAAATCCCCACACACAATTTTCATGAAAAGAATAAAATACCTAGGAATACAGCTAACAAGGGAGGTGAAAGATCTCTATAAGGAGAACTACAAACCACTGCTCAGAGAAATCAGAAATGACACAAACAAATGAAAAACCATTCCATACTCATGGATAGGAAGAATGAATATAGTTTAAATGACCATACTGCCCGAAGCAATTTATAGATTCAATGCTATTTTTATTAAACTACTATTGAGATTCTTCACAGAACTAGAGAAAACTATTATAGAATTATATGGAATCAAAAAAGCAAGAAATGGGAAAAGAGTTCCTTATTCAATAAATGGTGCTGGTATAACTGGCTAGCAATATGAAGAAGATCGAAACTGGACCCCTTCATTACGTCATCTACAAAAATAAACTCAAGAAGGATTAAAGACATAAATGTAAAACCAAAAACTATAAAAACCCTGGAAGACAAGCTGGGCAATATCATTCAGGATATACACACAGGGAAAGATTTCATGACAAAGACACCAAAAGTATTTGCAACAAAAGCAAAAATTGACAAATAAAATTTAATTAAACTGAAGAGCTTCTACACAGCAAAAGAACAGAGTAAACTGACAACCTACAGAATAAGAGACAATTTTTGCAAAGTATGCATCTGATAAATGTCTCATATTTAGCATCTATAAGGAACTTCAACAAATTTACCAGAAGAAAACACAACCCCATTTAAAAGTGGGCAAAGAGCTGGGCACGGTGGCTCACTCCTGTAATCCCAGCACTTTGGGAGGCTGGGGCGGGCAGATCATGAGTTCAGGAGATCGAGACTATCCTGGCTAACATGGTCAAACCCCATCTCCACTAAAAATAAAAAACATTAGCCGGGCGTGGTGGCGGGTGCCTGTAGTCCCAGCTACTTAGGAGTCTGAGGCAGGAGAATGGTGTGAACCCGGGAGGCAGAGCTTGCAGTGAGCGGAGATCACGCCACTGCACTCCAGCCTGGGCAACAGAGTGAGACTCCGTCTCAAAAAAAAAGGGGGGGGCAAAGAACATGAACATATGTTTTTCAAAAGAAGACATACATGCAGCCAACAAGTATGTAAAAAAAGGTCAACATCACTGATCATTACAGTAATATAAATCAAAACCACAATAAGATATCATCTAACACCAGTCAGAATGGCTATTATTAAAAAGGCAAAAAATAACCAATGCTGGTGAGCTTTTGGAGAAAAAGGAATGCTTATATAGTTTTGATGGGAGTATAAATTACTTAACTGTATGGAGGGCAGTGTGGTGATTCCTCAAAGACATAAAGACAGAAATATCATTTGACTCAGCAATCCCATTACTGGATATATACCCAAAGGAATATAAAGTGTTCTTTTATAAGGACACATGCACACTATGTTCATTGCAGGGCTATTCACAATAGCAAAAGCATAGAATCAATCTAAATGCCCTAAGATTATTATTATTATTATTGATAATAATAGACTGGATAAAGAAAATGTGGTACATATACACCATGGAATTCTATGCAGCCATAAAAAGAATGAGATCATGTCCTTTGCAGGGACATAGAAGGAGCTGGAGGCAATTATGCTCAGCAAACTAATACAAGGATAGAAAACCAGATGCCACATGTTCTCACTTGTAAGTGGGAGCTAAACAATGAGAACACATGGACACACAGGCGGGAACAACACACACTGGGGCCTATTGGAAGGTGGAGGGTGGGAAGAGGGAGAGGATCAGGAAAAATAACTAATAGATACTAGACTTCATACTTGGGTAATGAAATAACCTGCGTAATGAATTCCTATGACATAAGTTTACCTATGTAACAAATTTGCACATTTACCCCTGAACTTAAAATGGAAGTTATAAAAAATTAGAAAAAAAGGTTAAATAACATCTGTGTTTTCCTATAGGCAATGTGTCATTTGTCTTTGTTTTCTAGATTTTTATGGTCTTCTTTTCTAGAAATTTAATATGATGTGTTTAATTTTGAAAAACTTTCAGTTTTAGCCTAATATTCAGTAACTTTATGGTGCGCTTGGATTGTCTGCTGCTGCTCAACCTTCCAAGGTCTCTAATGATACAACCTGAAAGGTGGAAGAGATTTCCCTAGAGAAGGGGATGGGGAGGAGAATCTCAGGCCCATCAAATGAGAGGTCATCTCTTCAGGAGCACTTGTATATGGTTCCCCTGCCTGCGGGGGTTGGGAGTGCATGCTGAGCTAGGTGGTAGTGGGGCTCCCTTTGCCTATGTCACTTGGCCCTCCTAATGTCTCCCAGTTGAGGGCAGAAAATCTCATGCTGATGGAGAAATACAGCCATTCTCCTGCCAACTTCTGGTTAAAGGAAGTCCTGATGGATCTTCCTGGTGGTAGACTTAGTTCATCTGGTGTTGTCAGAGGAACTCCCATTCCATCAAGAGAATGAGTTCAGCCTGCTGTTACCAGGTTGGATGTCAGGAAAACCCTGGTCTCAGTCACCTTGTTTTGCTGGATAAAGGGATAGGAGAGGCACTGATACCTTATTATTCCTCTACTGGGCTCACAAGTGTGTTCACCTTCCTCTACCAGCATTTAGAATTCTTTAATTTCATCCTGTGTTTTTTCTAGGGTTTATAATTTTATTTCACAAGGGGAGCCAGGTCATGCCATCTTGTTCAGACAGTATGTCTCCAATGTGGACTTTAGTTTTCATCTCTGTATTTCCTTTTCTTGTAATGATTTCATAGTTTGTTCTAATCATCTTAGATCCTAGTCTGGTACCTTCTAACTGCAGCCTGTGCTTTCTTTCCACAGCCCTTTTTTTCCGCTAAAGTCCTTTTTTTGCTTCTGAGTCCTCTCTTCTTTACTTCTTCTCAACAGTGACTAAGTGGATCACCCGTTGCTCTTTGTCCAAAAAAAGCTTGTTATTTCTTTTAGCAAATGTTAAGAACAGATTGAGGTGTGAAGCTTTCAATTCAGTTCCCAGGTTCCAGTTGTATTTCTCTTGGTATTACTCACATAACACTAGTGTTTTTCTTTTGTTTGTTTTAGGTGTTTTTTTGGTTTTTTTTTTGAGATGCAGTCTTGCTCTGTCGCCTAGGGTACAGTGCAGTGGCATGATCTTGGCTCATTGCAACCTGCACCTCTGGGTTCATGCCATTCTCCTGCCTCCGCCTCCCGAGTAGCTGGGACTACAGGCACTTGCCACCACGTCCAGCTAATTTTTTTTTTTTTTTGTATTTTATTTTTGTAGAGATGGGGTTTCACTGTGTTAGCCAGGAAGGTCTCAATCTCCTGACCTCGTGATCTGCCTGCCTCAGCCTCCCAAAGTGCTGGGATTACAGGCATGAGTCACCATGCCCAGCCCATGTTAACACTAGTTTTGCATCTTCTTTTATTGGTTTCCTCTACCTACATGTCTTCCAGAGGTAACACCAGGGGAGCCCGGGTTCCAAACATTCACTCATTGGAGGGCTTACTTCTCAGTCTTATTATGGATCAAGGATGAAATGCTGAGTCTTAAATTCCTGAGTTCTCTTCTAGGTTCTTCTTGCTAATTATTTCTGGGATTGATGATATTATCTTATTTTTAGGATATGAAGTCAGTAGAGCAATGTGATGGGAAAATTGTACTATGTTTCTCAAGAGTACCTACTTAGAGAAGGTTGTGTCCTATTTTGAATTAAGATCTTGCATCTCTATGTCTGTAAAAATGATTTTAAGAACAGAGTATTACTTTTTTACTTTTTCTTAGGAAATATCATGTCATAGCTTGAAGATAGGATTTTCCATGAGTGAGAGCATGGATAGATTTTATTTCATACCATGCCAATTGTCTAATGATTAATGTCTCTTCATCCCGGGTACTGTCATTAGCTTATTCATCATTCTTCATTTACACAATTAAGACTTTTCATCTTTGCCACGCGCACAGTAATACAGAAACAAGTTAGAAAAGGTTTCTTTTATATCTATATGTAGATGATGTTTTGAATTCAACATTTTACTGATTTTATAGTTATCTGTTTTAAAATTATACTAGTATGCAGTGTTCCATTCTGGATTTAAACAAAGGAAAGTTCATTCTCTTAACCATACAACATACTATCTCATACTTGAGTGTGAGTTTGGGATTTAAGTAGCAATATCTTCTTCTTTTCCTCCTCTTCTATTTCAAATGTTGATTATGATAATTTCACTTTTACATCCTCTTTTTTTCATACTTTAAAAAAAAAGAGGAGATAGTCTACTGATTGAAACAAACATAATGAGATGTGTGGATTTGAAAGGTCTAATGTGGAGGTGGCATCCTCATGCTACTTTAGGTACTTTATGGTCATATTTCTAAGATGACCCTAAACCAATAACAAAATAATTGGCATCTTTTTGCAATCACTGAAAAAATTTCACTGTTTCAGTTAATCCATGATGATTTTTGTCTTTTACTTCTTATTCTCTTCTTTTTGACACTACTTTCTGTTTTTTTTTTTTCTCAAAGCAAGTATTTGGCTACTGTCATGTGGCCAGCATAATTCTATATGCTTATATGGCATATAAATATTAAGGATACATTTTTTCTTGAGAAACTTAATACATGTTTATGTAGACAAAGCTAATACTTAAGCATATATTTGAAAACATTTTTTTGTTTTTTTTTTAATGAAGAGTACATTAGGGAAAAGATAACAGGAAGGCGAATTTGAGTAATGAAAAAAGTCATTAAAGTAGGGTAGAAATAAGCACATCCTCAAAGAATACATAGAATTTTATTTGTACATTAAATTTCACATATTTTTTGAAACAGAATCTCTTTGAAACTGTTGCCCAAGCTGTAGTGCGGTGATGTGGTCATGGCTCACTGCAGCCTCAACCTCCTGGGATGAAGTGATCCTCCCACTTCAGCCTCCTAAGTAGCTGGGACTATGGGTGTGTTTCACCATGCTCAATTATATTATTATTATTATTATTTGTAGAGATGGAGTCTCACTATGTTGCCCAATCTGGTCTCAAACTCCTGGGCTGAAATGATCCTCCCATACTGGCCTCATAATGTGCTCTGATCACAGGCATGAGCCACCATGTCTGACCCACATTTTCTTTTAAATACCAACTATTGACTTATTTGGCAGAGTCTACCTGGTAAAGACTGAATATACAATGGTTGAAAACATAGTAGGGTCAAAGTTTTATAATGAAGACAACTATCTTAAAACATAAAATAGCACTGGGTCATTGCCATTTGACTGGGATCTATTGGCTGAATATGAATGAAAGCATGCATAGTGGCTTCCAAGTGAGTTAGCATATGCCAAGCCTTTCTTAAAACTACTTTGCGCTATTACAGCTGTAGGTATTTGAGTCTACAATTCTTGTAGGTTCTGTGAAAGCATTAAAGACAAACAAGCATATTCATTGCTTCTGAAGGTAAACAAATCTTCACATTTGGAACTGTCAGTGGTGGATGTCGAGATGTGCTTCCGGGATCTCCTCTGATGAACTTTTCACCAGAGCTGCTGGGAGTGCTGTCATTAGAGGGTCTTCAGTATTAGCCCTACTTTCAAAATTGTCTGAGCTGCAGAGAGGTGCTTTGTCTAGTAATAGCCATATGCCTTCCCGTAGCAGCTACATTCCATGACTCATGAATGCTAGAGTCTATAGGCCTGCACTTTGCACTCTACGGAGGCCACACCTAGCTCTACAGCAACTTTGGGGGCTGTCTGACCTGTCCATGGGCCTGAATTTCAGCTCTAATTCTCTCTCTGTCCAGCCCAGCTTCCTTCCTTCCCTTCCCCACATTCTGATATCAAGGATATTCCTTAATAAACACCTTACCTGTTAAAATCCAAATCAGAGTGACTTCCTGGAGATGCTGGAGTTAAGAAGGGCACAATCAGGGCAAAATGGAGGCCATAATACATTTTCAGACATAACGAGAGTGAGTTTTGTTAGTTTTGTTTTGTTTGAGAAAATTCCACTGATAGCTGTGTTCAAGATGATTTGAGTAAGCAGGACATGGTTTTGTGAATAACAGATGGCAACCAACACGTATTATGGAAACATGAGATAATGACTGGTTGAGTTGTGGCAAAGGTAATCAACGAAATGTGTCATGAAAAAAATGCCTGGACTGTACTTCAAACAAAGGAAAGGGAAGACTTTTTAGAACTCTCTCAAAAATTCTATGCTAAGAAAAAAAAAAATCTTGTTTCTCTTGACAGAATAATAACAAGAGAAGTCAAAACTATGTGGATAACATAACATAATAATTTCAATAAATATATTCATGGGAGCTAGAGTATATGCTTGCAATTATTTTACTTTCTTCAAAATATCTTTCTTTTTCTTTCTTTTATTTTAATCTCTCATTTTTTATTCTTCACTTTTAATTTAATCCCTTAAAACTCAAATGAAAATTTATTTTACATGGACCTTTAATTTTTAGCTAATGATAAGCTTCCATGAACTTGGATTAATAATTTATTGTTTAAACATACTTTCAAGCATGTATAATCAAATGTTGTGAACAGTTAAAAGGAGTTTAAATATTATATTGATTAATGTTTCTCAGTTGCATCAGAATCACTTGAGTTGCTTGGAGAACAAATGTTGATTTCTGCATCCTACCTAGTATCTACCTTTGTCATTAAGCAAGTTACTCCAGGATCCCTAGGATCCATATAAAGACAATTAATAAGTCTACCAGTCCTGAACACTGTTTACTGCTCATGTTATAAGCTCTTCTTAAAGTGTTAGAATTAAATTTGCAGAGATCAATTATATTTAAGTATGTTCTTTATAAAACCAGTTAACTGGGAAACAAGGAGAACCTGAAAGTTAGTAATAAGACCATTAGAAGCAATTTACCATGTAGGTGGGCAACAAATAATTTATTAACTTATAAAATACAGAAAATTAAAGGAGGGAAGAACTTTCAGCTTGAGAAATTTGTTATTGAGAAAACCTACTGATGTTTAAACTAAGGAAACTGGGTGTTTTTCCCCTCTTTTCTAAGAGTCTCATATAAAAATGGGCTCCCATTTGTAAATTTTAGAAAAGTTTAAAAAGCTTTGGCTTAAAAAATCAAAGATACAGAAGTTATGGCTATCAGAAATATTATAATATAAAAATAAAATATGTAAAGGGAGGAAAAGAAGTTAAAGTCTCTTGGTTTGTGGTTTTCAAATGCTGACTCCCCAAAATATCACCAAAACAACTTGTGGAAAGACAATTCTGAGCATAAAGTTCCAAAAGGATCTCAGAGAGGGAAGGGTCAACCTTGTGGTATTTATTAGGATTTTAGAGTGTGGCTTAAGGTAGGTCTGCCAATGTAGGGGTGTGGTTAGGATTGGTGAACACAGCACAGAGAACACTTGATGGGTTTTTTTTAAGAGATTCTTAAAATGAGCGGGAACATTACTGGCAATGCTTGTCTTCCCAGTAAAGTACTTCCTGAAATAGTAAAGTATGATTGGTGAGGGCAGTGGAATATTAACATTGTTACAGTAGGTAGCTAGTCAGTCTGAGCAGGGCAAGAGAGGACTCCCCATAAGCAGGAATGTCAGGCAACCATCAGGTGAGGGTCAGGCAGTTGTTACACTGTTCCTCTAAAATAATAATTGGTGGCAGGAAGGCCAGGGAAGATCTGTCTCCTAATAGATAGAAAACACCTGAAACTGGTGATCAGCAGCTTCTGGATAAGATCTCAGGAGTTCGGTGAGTGGGCTCAGGACTACGCTTTGAGAGACAAAATGGCAGAGTTTAACTGTCATGTTACCTTCTAGGAACATTTGGCTGGTAAGGGAAGAACGCCTCAAGTGAGTAGGTGTGTAACTCCAGTTATATACTCCCTATGCAGTCCCTCCCAAGTACTAGCAGGCCACTGAGCATGTGGATAGCCCACCCCAGGGGAAGGAACAGGGGAGAAGGGACACAAGCCCCCAGAAGCCTGCCAACATCTAAAACCCTAACTGACAGGTCCAACTATGCACTTGATCCCTCAGGTCACCCACTTAGCCCTCATCCAAGTATACTTTGCTTTCTTTCATTCCTGCTCTAAAGCTTTTTAATAAACTTTCACTCTTGTTCTAAAACTTACCTCAGTTTCTCCTTCTGCCTTATACCCATCAGTCGAATTCTTTCACTGGAGGAGGCAAGAACCAAGGTTGCTGCAGACCCATACACATCCACTGCTTAACTACATCATGTTAATCTAGAAAAGACAATAAATGTTGTAGTTACAGATGTGTGTGGTTTTCAAGATACAGAATAATTTTTATGCTCCAGAATATACCAAAAATTTAAAAATACACTCTATTGACAGGGCACATTATATATGTGATGAAAATAACATTACAAATTATTAGAGACAAGTGATCGAATTGAAATTTTTATCAATTAGAATTTATTGTCAATTTAAGGCTATACCCAAGACTATATTGAAATAGAAGTTATAGCCAAGGTCGAATAAACTTTTAGTAAGAAACAACATTCTCTGTAGCAGTTTTCTTTTCTTTTTTTATTTTTTTTTTCCTGATTGAAATACCTCCATATTAAGTAGGTTGGTTTTAACAGTGGTCAATTCTGTAGAAAGAAAGATCAATTAAATGAGAACAAAGAGGCTATTTGCTGAGAACTTGCTTTAAGAAGGGAGTAAACCTTTCCACTTGCATTTGCAAGTCACTTAAGGCAGGTGGGGCAAGAAGGCTTTCTAGTGAGCAAAAGGGAAGGCCACAGGCATGCTGTGATTGCTGACATATGAAATATGAAGGCAGCTGACTAGTGTGGGAGGCCAGAATACACACCCCAAACTATGTAGGATTGTTGAGCTAAAGGCAGTCAAGACGCAGATGCAGGAAAGTTTTGCCTCTCTCTATTTGCCCAAAAGCAGCACATAGATTTACAATGACAAATGATATTCTGCACTTTCTCTACCAAAGAGAACAGAAGTTGACTAGGGAAGACAACCTTAGGCCCTCATCAGTCTGGAGATGATACTATAGGAATCTGCAGTGACAAGTATTACCCCCTTGCCTTTATATGCTAGTTATTTCTCTCCCCCACAAGTCTAACACCCCTAGAGACTCAAAGTCTTTTTCTCTTGTCTTGCCGCTTCTCTAAAAATTTTCTGTTCTTTACTAAAGATGCTATATAAGCTGGAATTCAAAGCTTACCTCTTTGAGAACTACTCATTCCAGGGACGTCTCCCAGATATATGAAATATTCATGTGCTATGGTCTGAATGTATCCCCTCAGTATTCATTATGTTCAAATTTAATAGCCAATGTAATAGTATAAAAATGTAGGCTCCTAGGAGGTGATGAAGTCATGAGAGTGAAGTCCTCTTCAGTGAGATTAATATCCTTGTATAAAAGGTTGAAGGAAATGTTCTAGCCCTTGCCCCTTCCATCATGTGAGGAAGTTATTAAGGTGATGTTTTAGGAGTTATTAAGAAATTATTTTAGGCAGATAGAGAGTAAAAGGGGTCCTTGGGAAGTTTTCGCTTCCTTTAAAGCAGCTCCAGAAATGTTTCTTGTCTAGCAGGAAAGCCCAGGCTCAGACCCAGGCTGGCTACCTTTGATACGCAAATGCCGGCCATTATAAACTGGGTTCACCCAAACATGGTGATTCCCCTGCTGTCTTCT
Organism: Macaca nemestrina; assembly: GCF_043159975.1. Classification (NCBI taxonomy): domain Eukaryota; kingdom Metazoa; phylum Chordata; class Mammalia; order Primates; family Cercopithecidae; genus Macaca; species Macaca nemestrina. The sequence continues at coordinate 95,770,312 of NC_092132.1, read as the reverse complement.
TGCCCTTGCCCTCACATGTGTCTGGCAACGTGGCGGCCCCCATAGATCCCCACTATATAACATCACGGCAGCCTGTATTTGCATATTAAAAGCTAGGGTGGGAGGGCTATGTGAGTGACATGCCTGGCCAAACCAATCCCCTGAGCCCTATGCAAATTAGACACCACCTCCTCGGAACTCTTCATAGAAGCAGTCAGATTTCTGAGGCACTGGGGTGTCCTCTCTTGGCTTTGGAGCCCCCATCCCTCTGTCTCTGTACAGGGGAGGTTCTTACTTCTTTTTTCTCTTTTCTTTCTTGCCTATTAAACTCTCTGCTCCTTAAAACCACTCCAAGTGTGTCCGTGTGGTTTTATCTAGTTCACGTCAGACAACAGCCCTGGTGCTCCTCCGCTCATCAGAGCTGTAGCAGTGCCATCTTCGAAGCAGAGACCAAGTCCTAGTTGGACAACATACCTGCTCAGCCCTGATCTTGGACTTACAGCCTCCATAACGGTGAGAAATAAGTTTATATTTTCTATAAATTATAGCAGCCTGAATGGACTAAGACAATGCAAATAAACTTTTTATCTTGTGAATCTGTCTTTCCTTGCAGGACTCTGCTCCAACTACGAACTTAGGAGGTTAAGTAAAAACATGATTTTCTTTTTCCAACTAGACGCTGGACATCCTAAGTGACTGGTTAGAGGACTATGTTTGATTTTCTCTGTCTGGTTCCAAGTTGAAAGTAGGAACAACAACAACATGGGAAACCTGCAATTTTTGACCACGTCCTTATCATTCTGTGCTGATCGCTGCCAAGTTGGGGGTCAGGGTTCTGTTATCATCTGTGCTCTGTTCATTGCTTGAATACTCTCTCTTTATCTATAGAGGGAAAAAACAATAACCTTCATTATCAAAAAACTCATTCTAAGTTTGCTTTTCTGTCTAGGTGTCCATGTACAAATCACTTAGCTTTTTAAATATACAAATATGTTTTCTAACTGAGTAGCAACAGAATTAGTACTTTTTTCTAGGCTTGAGTTGCTTACTAGTAAAAAAATTACTTACATTTATATAATAAAACTTAATCTTAGGCTCAAATGCACATAAACTAAAGAGCACTGCTTGTCCTTTGCTTAATATTCATATTACAAAATTGATTTTTATTTATAATTAATATATGAACATGATCTTTTCAAAAAATACACAATGTGATGGATAAATCTAATGTCCTTTTTGATAATCATCCCTGGTTTTAAGAATATAACTATCTAGAGAAAATAACTAATAGCGGTCATTGTTTATTTTCTAGAACTCATTATATGCCAGGCAATTTTCTGACAAACTGATGGGTCGGTGCTATTTTATCCCTATTTTACAGATGAAGAAACTGATGCTGGAGAGGTTTTCACATAACTCACCAAGTCACTAGCTAGTAAGTAGTAGAGCCAGGATTCAAATTCAGGAGAAAAAGCACCTGAGAAGCTTCATGCTGTTTCCTGATCACCCCCTTACTCTCTAAGGGTAACCACCATCCTGCTTTCTAACTGCGTACATTCATTGTGCCTCTTTCTGTATTTTATATAATTTCATATAAAAATGTGTTTGTGCATGGCATATTTTGTTGAGTGTTACATTTTGAAATTTATTCATGTTTGCTGTCTATAGTTGTAGGTCATTCTTCTCTTTGCTGGAACCCATTGTGTGAATGTTCTTCAACTCTATTCATCGTTTAACTGTTAGTGGGCATTAGGATACTTTAAAGTTTCGGGTAATTATGACCAGTGCAATATGAACATTCTCATACATGTTTGTGATAAAATATGCATCAGTCTCGTTTGCATATTTACGTAGAAGTGGAATTCACATATTAGATCATAGAATACCTACATATTTAGATTTCATAACTACTACCAACGAGTTTTTGCCCACTTGATACACTACCAGTGGTACTGAGAGTTAAGTTTAATTGACATATTTCAGGACTGTGGGAATCTATAGTATTTAGACTTAACAGAAGGAGATGAATATTTCCCAGAAAGATTTCATTTCTAGTTCCATATATTAGCCGAGTGTGACTTTTTTGTTAACTTCCTAGGGGGGATGAGTGCTTGTGTGATTTTTTTTCATGAGATAGAACCCTCTAAAATAACTCTTGCGTGTATTTGCATGTATTTTACATAAGATACTGCTCTCTAAAATTACCCTTGCATTTAAAAAACTTGCCTTTATTGTTTTACGCTTTCACAAACACATTGACATGCATTATAAAACATGATTTTCAAAATGAGGCTTTGATATGTCCAAGGTTTCACAATGAATCCCCTAAAAACACTGCCTAAATTGTGATACAGCAGTCACTAAATTGTAATAAGTTTGGTGCATACAATGCATTTCCATGGTAATCCCTTAACATCCTACCTAGTACCCTGACTACCTACAATATTTTTAAAAATTAATAAATTCTAATATTGAAGCAGTAGATAATATCTCAAAGAAAATATATTAACCAAAAGGACAGCCTAGTAGGTCTTTAAAATTTTTAAAAAGAATGATAAACTTTGACATAGGTTATTCTGACAAGTATAAACATTATATATTTTTTAAAACAATAAGTGTATCAATTTAGATTTCTGTTAAAACAAAAAGGTGTTATTTACTTGGCAGTACTTACAGGTACTGATATATTTCCAGTTGTGACGGTTTTTGTAAAATGATATCAATTTACTTATTTCTATTTAATGTCCCAAATAGCTCTGCAGGGAAATGTGAATCATTTCAATCAGCTAAAGCAACATTATAAAACCACCGGAGTACAAACTTTTGAGAACTGTTGTTTAAAGACTAAATTACCTTAGAAATAGATATTTCTCCGTTCATCGTTTATGTTAAAAGTAAAATTTTATTTATTCAACGTAACAATTTTGTATATGAATCCCAAGCCTAACATCAAAACCAAAATTGTAGCTGAAGGATGCTGCCTGAAGTCCTTTGATTTGGAATATTAATACCAAGTGTCTAAGGTTTTAAAATGTAAAACAATTTGTAACTTTTAAACACCAAATAGTGTATGATTTTTTAGATGTTTCAAAGTCACTGCTGAATATTCAATGCCTGACAATTTGGAAATGGGTTCTGTAGAGGGAAAGTTTTACAAAATTAAATATATATTTGTGTGTGTGGATGTGTTTGTGTGTGTATGTGTGTTATCCATTGATAAATAAGCCCAACAGAAAATTACTGTTTATTCATCCTTCAATGTGTTTTGTAAACATTTGCTGAGCTTCTTCCGTTACACTAAGAATTGTGCTTGTGCTTCTGAGGGGGCCCCATTGGCCTGGGTGCTCTGAAAAAGTGGGTTCTGAGAGATCTCGAATGTCTCTGGTCAGGGTAGTGTCCTGGAACCTTTCAATAATCTTGACAGACCAGGCCAGCCTGTAATTCCTGAATGACCTTAAGAGTACCCATTGAGAAACTAAATCAATGAATCGTACCAGAAATGTAGGAATGGATCAGGAGCAACCAAGCCTGAAGCAGAATAGTAGGTTCTCCACAGTCACCTTCACAGCCCTCACCCCAGCTCTGTGTCAGGCCAGGTTTTGTCATTAGGGTGTCTGAGATGTTTTCCAAGGCAATCAGTCCCACATTATTCAATATTTTGCTGGATCTAAAAATAATCCTTACATTTACATATTTTATTTAGATAGAAGGTGGATATAGGTTAATTAACCTCTAAAATTTCTCATGGAAATCCATCTAAGAGACTATTTTTAAAAATACTGTAGTGGACGTATACAGCAACATTCCAGATACCGCTCTGCAGTAGAGAAGCATCATGTCTTCAGAATCTTTTCTCTGCACTTATTTCTTCTCCATTAAGAAAGCACTTTATATTGGCATTCATTAGCAGGGATGTTAAATGAGTGGGCTATGCTGTTAGATCAATGATCAGCACAGTGTCACACTAAGTGTACAGTTATATCCTCACGCCGTAAATCCAATAGTGTCTTGTATAATGAATGAGTACTTTTAAATGAATGCGTATAAAAATGAATCAAGAAAAATAATGGAAAAACAGAAACAAAAAGTATTTTTTTCTTTTTTTAAATTTCATCCATTTCTGATCTAGAAAGGCGGAGTGACATCTTGAAAACAGGTGAAAATGCTGGAGGTACAGCTAGATATATTTTTAACCCACATAAGAATATTTTGTCTTTACCAAAAAATACAAAAACTAGCTGTGGATGGGGAGTGGCACACACCTGTAATCCCAGCTACTTGGGAGGCTGAGGTGGGAGGATTGCTTAAACCCAGGAGGTGGAGGTTGCAAGGAGCTGAGATTGTGCCACTGCACTGCAGCCTGGGTGATAGAGCAAGACACTGACTGCCTCAAAAAAAAAAAAAACAAAAAAGAAAGAAAGAAAGAAAGAAAGAAAGAAAGAAAGAAAGAAAGAAAGAAAGAAAGAAAGAAAGAAAGAAAGAAAGAAAAAAAAGAGAATATTTTGAAAGTAAAAGAGGGCATCATTAACAATTGCGTCAGGACATTGATTATAAACCATAGCAGACCTGTATCAGAGTCACTAATTATAGGCTAAATGTTCCCTCTGTAAGTAAATAATACATAAAATTAGACCAGGAGATAAAGCACAGTTCTTTAAAGCACAGGCTTTATCTGCATCAGATTTCTTCTCTCCTGCTGGTTGTATTAAGACCCTCATCCTCAAAATATATTTGACAGCCATTATCCAGCATTGACTATTTTTTCTAGACCTTGACTCTCTACTTTGTTCCTAGCGAAAGGAAACATGGTATACTTTGGGGACCTGCTGTGGATGACTTCCCTCCTTGCATACGTTCCTGATCACTCTCACTTACAGCCAGTGGTGACAGGACCTGCCTCTGAAGAAGCCTCAGTGTGTCTGCCACTCCCTGCCCGTGAAGAAGCATTGCTCACCTAGACCCCTGTCATCATCGGGTGCTTCAGATCTCTCTAAGGGAGCATCCTCAGACCTAAGTACAGAAGGCCAGCCCTGAGCACTGGCTACCGAGCAGACACTGCAGTGCTAGGATTCCTCCCTCAGTCAAACCCTTCAAAGACTGTTCAAAGCGATTCTAACAGTAAAGTTCCCTCTGAAATCGCTGATAAACCTAAATATCACTCTCTGTCTCATTAAAAATTCTATAGCACCAACAGAGAATCTCATGTTGATTCTGCTAATTAAACAACATCTATCTTCATTTCCTATCAGATTTTGTTCTCTTTTTAAAATCTTCCCTAAATGTACTGAGGGCCCTTTTGTACTTTCAAAGATCTGATTTGAGGCACATGTTATTTATGTGAAACAAAAGCAACTGTTTTCTAGTTTTGCCTTTTAAGCCACAGTGTAGCTCATTCAATACCCAGCTCAGCCCTAGGAAACAACTTACATTTATCTCAAATGTCAATGTTCAGTGAGAAGAAAAACTTTAGTCTTACACCCCATATATTGAATTATAGTCACAATGCTACAGTTTACTGGTTTTGAACTAAAGAGAAGATTTTCCTTTCTTTATCACTCTCTTGGTCTCACAAACAAATATATAAACACATATATAAAATATGTGCATTTGCTAAAGAACAGATAGAATGATCCATGAAACACAATTGAGTCTCAGAAATAGACCTAAACACACATAGTCAACTGATTTTTGACAAAAAAACCCACGAAACAAATTATTGAAGAAATGGTATTTTTTCCAACAAATGGTGTTGAACAATTAGATGTTCATATGTATAAAAATTAACTTTCACCTACACTTTATATTTTATATAAAATTAATTCAAAATTGATTTTACACTTAATTATAGAATGCAAAACTATGTAACCCAGAAGAAAACATAGGAGAAAATCTAGGTTATCCTGAATTTGGTGATGAGTTTTTAGCTACAACACTAAAAGCATAATTCATGAATAACAAAAAAAGTTGAACTTTATTAAAATTAAAATTTTTCCCCTAAGAAAGGCACTGTTAATAGACTGAAAACATGAGTCAATGGATGCGATAAAATATTTGCATGTTATATATCTGGCAAAGACATGTATTCACTATATAAAAAGAATCCTAATACAAATTAAGAGTACAATCCTAATAAAAATACTAAAACGACATGAATGCCCAAAGAAGATATAGACAGCAAATAAGCACATGAAAAGATATCCCATGTCATTTTTCACTAGGAAAATGCAAATTAAAACAGCGTTGAGATGTGAATACAAATCCATGAAAATGACTGAATCCAAAAACTAGCAATACCAATTGCTGACAAGGAGATGGATAAACAGGAACTCTCATTCATTGCTGTTGGGAATGAAAAATGGTACCCACTCTGGAAGACAGTTTGGCAGCTTCTTAAGAAGCTAAATTAGTCTTAACATATCATTCAATAATGGCACCAATGGTATTTACCCAATAGATTGGAAAACTTATATCCACACAAAAATCTGCACAAAATGTAACTACTTTATTTGTAATTACTTTAAATTGGAAGCAACCAATATCTTCTTAGATAAATGAACCCTGTATAATAGGTGAGCGAATAAACAGTCTGTGGTACATCCATGTAATGAAATATTATTCAGTAGTAAAAACAAAGGAGCTATTAAACCACAGAGAGACTTGGAAAAAATCTTAAGTGCATATTGCTAAATGAAAGCAGCCAGTCTGAGAAGGCTGCATGCTGCAAGTTTCTATTCATGTGACGTTCTGAAAAGGACACAGCTACAAAGATGGAAAACAGGTTAGTGGTTGCCAGAAATTTAGGGAAGTGGTAAGGTGAAATATGTAAGCACAGATGATTTTTTTAGGGCTTGAAACTATTGTGCATGTCAGTGTAAGGTGGGTACACGATATGAATTTCATGAAACCCATGGAACTTTATAGCATAAAAGTAAACTTTTGTGTACGGAAATCGAAAACAACACACTTTGCAGTACATGTGATCCTAGGGTAGAATGCAATGATGACAATGATTCTAACTGTATTACAAATGTATGACATAACCTCACTGAAACAGTTGGGGAAAATTGTGGCGGCAATTTAAGTAATGTCGGGAATGACTGGAAATTCTAATAGCAAAAAAGAAAGGATCTGAACATAAGCACTGTAGTCTAGTTAGTAAAGTTGTTTCTCATGGGGAAGTGTTAATAGCTCTGAAACTGTAGATGTGCATTGAGCTTGAACAAATGAATGGACTATGGACAGCAGGACACAGGTTCCTCAGTGCTGCAGGGGAGGTTACAGATCAGCACCAGGTGAGAGGGTGTGGGGTTGGAATGACCCATACAGACCAAATCAGAGTTGTAGACATGAGCGTGAACTTACATTTGGCTCAACACAGATAATGATGGCTGGATATAGAAATAATTTCAGATATTGTGCAGGGCGCAGTGGCTCACGCCTGCAATCCTAGCATTTTGGGAGGCCAAGGTGGGTGGATCACGACGTCAGGAGATCAAGACCATCCTGGCTAACACGGTGAAACACTGTCTCTACTAAAAAATATTTAAAAATTAGCCAGGTGTGGTGGCGGGCGCCTGTAGTCCCAGTCACTTGGGAGGCTGAGGCAGGAAGAATGGCATGAACCCAGGAGGCAGAGCTTGAAGTGAGTGGAGCTCTCACCACTGCACTGTAGCCTAGGCAACAAAGCGAGACTGTCACAAAAAAAAAAAAAAAAGAAAAAAAGAAATAATTTCAGATATTAATATATACTCAGATTACTGTCCTACATAAATTTCCCAGCTCTGGTTGCTGAGGGGGGTAGAAGCAATGGCATGTAGTAAAAATAAGCAGATCTACAACCTAGATCCTCATTTCTAATACAATTATTAAAAATATGTAGACAACTAGAGCTAATTGGAGATACGGCTGATTTGGGAGCAGAAGATACACAAGATAACCCTAGAGCATCTTATAATTCCAGGAAGGCAATGCTAAAAATAAAAAATAAAAAGAAATAAAGAAAAAAAATGGAGCCAGTTTCGGTGGCTCACGCCTGTAATCTCAGCACTTTGGGAGGCCGAGGCGGGTAGATCATGAGGTCAGGAGTTCAAGATCAGTCTGGCCAAGATGGTGAAACCCCGTCTCTACTAAAAATACAAAAAATTAGCTGGGCGTAGTAGCAGGCTGAACCAGGAGAATCACCTGAACTCAGAGGGCAGTGGTTGCAGTGAGCTGAGATTGTGCCACTGCACTCCAGCCTGGGCAACAGAGTGAGACTCCATTTCAAAAAAAAAAAAAAAAAAAAATGGGAATATGGGAAAAGAACACAGGAACCAACAGGAATAGTGGCCAATGGCCAAAGCTGATATAATTTGAACAATGAAATAAACAATGTATTATTGGAATACAATCCAAATTATGAAAAAAGCTCCTCTGATTTCATACTGACATAAATAACTGATATGAATAAAGAAATAAATGAGGGAGAAGAGATATATCTTCTGTATAGGATATTTCCAAATAATTATTGGCAATTCCATACCTTCACAGAGGTGGAGCATGACTTCTCACTCCTTAAATGAGCCCTGTTTATAGTGTCTTTCTTTCAAAAAACACAGATATAGAAATGAGGGGTAAAAAGAGGAGCTTTACAATGGACAAAACCTGACAAGCCCTACCTCCGCCAGGGGATCACGGTCACCATCACCAGTAAGTAGTTTTGTTGATACCTGTGTTCTGGATAAAATGTGATGAGAATGGCACTTCACATTTGTGGTCTTCATCCAGAAAACCATAAAACACATTTAAACATGAAAAGAAAAATACATAAAGCCAAAGGGAGAGACATTCTTCAAAACTGTGGACCAATGCTCCTCAGCACTGTCATGGTCATAAAAAGCAAGAAAAATCTGAAAAACTGTCACAGCCAAGAGGAACCTAAGACATGGTGAACAAATGTAATGTGGTGTTTTGGATGGGATCCTGGAACATAGCAAGAATAGTAGATAAAAACCAAGAAAATGTGAATTAAAGTATAGGCTTTAAGGCAAAATATTAACAACTGAGAGAACTGGGTGTAGGGCCCATGAGAATGCCTCTCGGCCTTTCCTTGCGATCTAAAACTTATCTAAAATAAAGTTTATTTAATTGCATGCATTTCTCTTGGAAAAATGTCACAAATGCCATCAAAGGGAATTTAATGATTTGGAAAATAAGTGATCTTCTGCAAAAATTTGAAGAATGAAAATGACAATAAATCGATTTGCTTTTGTGGTAATAGAAAGGTTGGGGCTAGTGCTGGTACATTCAAGTTCTCAAAGTAAGTAATTGAATAAACGTTAGTGATAAACTCAAGTAGACTTAAAGAATGCTATTCTTTAAGTTGTTTTCTTTGTGTATGTGTCTAAAAAATAGGACTAATTTTATTTATGTTCTATGAAATAAAACAATTTAAAAATTTTTCTAAGGAAATGTTTCAAAACAATTTTCCCACCTTTGCACACTTAATCCCTACCCCAACATTTTTCATATGCCTTTCCTAATATAAGACTTTAAAATTTTTAAGTAATTTAAAATGATCTATTTATTGTCCTATGTTTTATGACTATTTCATAGTAAGTTCACGTACATCAGTTGCTTAAAGTGTGAATTAGTTCTACCCCTTCCAGTTAGTTACATCTGAAGTAATATTGAGGACAACGTTTTAGTCCTCAAGCAAGAGATGATTAATCAATGATGAAAAAACCTTCCTCTAACTATTCTTTTAACTTATATTTACAGAGCAATTCCATGTCTCACAATGAGGAGCCAAAATAAGGACTCAAGAATAAGCAGTGCATAGTCACTACCTCTAGGAAGGGTTACACAGGTGAAAATCTGATAAGTTCATAAAATAGAGTCAAGGAGATGTAGAAATGTTTGCCTAGGAATAAACCTATGAATATCATAGGTTTGCCACCCCATGAATATCTCAAAAAATGGCAATACCAAGTATAAATGGAAAAACATTAAAATAATTCACCTTTTGAGAGTACAGAAATGAAAAAAGAGGGGGAAAAAAAGAAAAATATGATGCATAGCAGTGACAAGGCTGAGACACCTAACCATAAAGAGGCTCATAAGCCATGCACAGGAGTTTGGAGTTCAGCTGTGGATTCATTTGCTAGGGCTGTCATAACAAAGTTACCACAGACTGGGTGGCTTAACAACAGAAATTTAACTTCTCACAGTTCTGGAGGCTAGAAGTCCAGGATCAAAGTGTCATCAAGATTGGTTTCCCCTGAGGCCCCTCTCCTTGGTGTGCGGATGATCAGACACCAGTCATGTTGAATCAGAGTGCACCCATATGATTTCATTTCATCTCTGCAAGACACTATCTCCAAATATAGTCACAGTCTGAGGTTCTTGGGGATACTACTTCAATAGATGAATATTGTAAGGACACAGTGCAGCCCATGACAGCCTGGAAATAGAATTACAGAGGCAATAAAAGTACCATTAAACAATTTGCAACTCACGACATGTTGCCTCACAATGACATGGAGGATGAGGTGGAGACTAGGAAACCTCATACGCTATTGCTGGGACAGAGGCTCAAATGACATGCAGTAAACAACGAGGAACTGAAACAGTGAGGCAGGGATAAAATTTGACATACATTTTAATATTCAAATTATTATGGCTTGGTAATTGATTAGATGTGAGATGGGGTTTAAGAGAGGTAGCTATCAAAAATCATTGAGGCTTACATATGCAAAAAAATTGTCAGGACACAGGAAGACGGAAGGATGTCTCGAAGAAATTGTATTCATTAAACATTTACCCTGCACTACCTAGCTTTCAGTTTAATGACCACTCTCAGCTATTAAATGCTTTTATTCACATGTGAAATTTCTTTTGTGTAGTTGTTGTAAATCCAACTGAAGATGAAGTATATTATGATTTAATAGTTCTATTTTGGCCAGGAAGCTTTTTGGGATCATTTGCATAACATATTATGAATATTTCAATTGAAAAGAAATCAACACAACAGCTGCTATATGATCTTCTTAAAGATATTTTGTTACTGTTTCTTGTAGAATTTAGTTTCCCAGAGGAATATGGAACTGTTATCCAAATGCAGTGTTGTTTTTTTTTATTTCCACTACTACAGGAAATATGCCTCCTCTAATTAGCCATCATTGGCTGCATTTTTGTGAGAAAACAACAGGATTACAGTTCTTTTAAGATCACTTTATGCTGAACCTTACCATAGCAGACTGTAAAGAACCTGAACATAGACTCGAGGTGTATGTCAGTATACGGAATTGTATGGAATTATGAAAGTTTAGCTCATAATACAGTTCCTGGTTATCAATTTTTTCCTTTAGATAGTAGTTATTCCATTTCTGTTAATTATGTCTTAAAAATAAATCTAATTGCTTGAGATTTCTCTTCTCACCAAACCTGAATATGAGAGTTTAACCTTTAATTGTATCATGGTTGACATACTGATAAAATATCACAAAAGTTGACATACTGATAAAATATCACAAAAGATAGTTGCTGAATCTATTAAATTAACTGAGCAACTAGGAGGCAAAATGATTTTTGCTACCTTTCCCCAAGAGATTACAATAATGTACTGTTCCCAGAATGTATCTTTTTCTAGAGATACTTAAGCATCATCAACTTTAGGCATGATGCATTTAACATTGGCATGCTTGTGAGTGTTTATGAAAGCCATATCATCTCTAAAGAAGGAGTTAATTTTCACATATCCCTTCAAGGGCTAAACATAAGAGAGTTAAGGAAAATAATAAAATAATTAACAACCAAAACCTAAATAATAAAACAATTACTTTCAGACAAACCCTTCTTTCCATAAAACTCAAAGAAAATCTTGCAAAAATCATGTTAATTGAAAAATAATGAGAAACTCTCTCCTGAAACAGTGACTCTAATCCTGCAAACAGGATGTGCTTTCTTTGCCAGAGCATCAACAATATTGATCCTTAACTTACATTCCTCAACACAAAGCTGGTTCTAGTTGCTCAGTGTCATCAATTGCCTGCAGCAAAACGATGAGATTGGATTATATTTTATCAGTTAATGTAAAATTAAAAGCCACAGTAATTTACATAAAACTCCTAAAGCTGCTGATAGAATCAATAATGGAATAAAATTAAGAGAGAGTTGCAAGTTGGCCTGGGTGCTCAAGCACAGCTGAAAGATGTTCTTTGTGCCCATTTCACTCACCAGCACAAAGATCACCTCACTTTTTCCTCTAGCTCCATAGAATTGTTTGGCTCTATATATACACATGCACATGCATACATGCATACATATTATAGACACAAATAGATACTCTGCTTTCATTTCCTCTCAATAAAGAACATGCTGAGCCAGGCATGGCAGCTCATACCTATAATCCCAGCTATTCAGGAGGCTGAGATGGGAAGATTGCTTGAGATCAGGAGTTTGAGATCAACATGGGCCACATAGTGAAAGCTCATTTCTAAAAATATTTAAATAAATAAAATAAGGAATGAGCTCTTTAGCTAGGGCAGCACCTTCAGTAGACAACTCCAGCTATCTGCTTCTTGTGGGTCTGCCTCAGCTGCAGAGAGCTGCTGTCCTCCGGCATAGGTCCTCCTTTCTGCAGCCTGATCCAAGTAACCAAGCAAGGCAGGATATAAAGGCTGTCCATTTCCATCCAATGCAAGTCTTTCTGATGGACAATACTCACTCCATACTGTCCTACTATGTTGGCTGAGGCTCTTGTTGACCTTGCATTGCAGATTGACATCTTCCTTCAGTTCTCCTTTCTCCTCTGTCTTTCTCAGGCTTTAACACCTGGTAGAATTCTCAACTCCGTGTTTGGCATCTCCTTCTGGAGAAACCAGACTGCAATATATGTGGCCAAATAACCCCCAAAATACTGAGTGATTAGCAATTATTTTAAAATAGTATTTTAAGAGCTAATTGAACCAAGGAGCAACAACTTACAAAACCAGAACAAGAGCAATGGCAGTAGGAACCCATCTATGCAGATTTTGTTTGACCAACATGATATACACATATAAACAGCTTTTACTAGATAACTGTCAAGTTAGAATCAAAATGTAAACTCTTTCATTCCATCCCAGACAAATGTATAATGTAGGGAAAAAAATCATAAAGTGGGAAATTTGGGAGAGATCAACATGAGATTTCTCCATAGATGGACCCTATAAAAGAGAAGTTGCTTGCGTATACCAGAAATGTATGTGTTCAAGAGCAAGTTTCTACATTCAAATATATCATATTTAAATTCTGTAGTTAGCCAACACGCTTCAATCCACTTACGTGTGTGTTCCCCTCACTGTGCATATCGTATACACCAAATTAAGTATTTGCTTAAACGTACAATACATATTGTGTATCTACTTTATGTTAAATACACATATACCTTAGAGGCGCTGGGAATACAGAAAATTCATTGCTGTCCTCAGAAAACTCACAGTGGGAGAAAAACTATAAAATAGTAAAATAATAATTGGTGTGTTTGGAGTAACCGTAGGATGCTATGACAACAAATAGAACCAAAGGTTAAAAAGGATTAAGTAACTGAGCATATGTTTCCTTCAGGAGTCTGTGTCTGAACTGAAGTGTGAATCATGAGTATGTTCATTAGGACAGGAGTAGGGAATGTTGGGAAACACGAGTTCAGGTGGGTTATTTTAGATAGCACTTGCCTAACAATTGACTATAAAGAAAAGAAAAATGTGAGTAAAATAAAAAACACTCCTTTAAATATTGGAGGGACTTGAACAAGTCGTTACATTCAAAAGAGAGGAGGGGAAATACAGGAGGTATGAAGAAGGATAATTCCCCCCAAAACTAGTGGAAAGTAATATCCTGTGGCACAATGAGTAATGTCTTTCTGATAAATTACCTGTAAGTATTTTGGAAAAGAGGCCTCTTTATTAATATTCTTCCTTATCTGACCCACTGAACTGCATAATGGGAAATGGGAGGTAGGATGAATACAAATGTAGCAGTTAATTAGTGAGGGCGCTAAGTTTTGAAGGAAGAGGAAAGGTTTTCTTTTCTTTTTCTTCTCTTTTCTTTTCTCTTCTCTTTTCTTTTCTTTCTTTCTGTCTTCTTCTTCTTCTTTTTTTTTTTTTTTTTTTTTTTTTTTTTTTTTTACAGAGTCTCACTCTGTCACCCAGCCAGGCTGGAATATAATGGCAAGATATCTGCTCACTATAACCTCCTCATCTTGGGCTCAAGCAAATCCCCTGCCATAGCCTCTCAAGTGGCTGGGATTACAGGTGTGTACCACCATGTCTTGCTAATTTTCCTACTTTTTGTAGAGACAGGGACTCACTTTGCTGTCCAGACCGGTCTTGAACTCTTAGCCTCAAGAGATCCACCCACCTCAACCTCCCAAAGTGCTGGGATTACAGGCCTAAGCCACTGTGCTAGGCCAAAAGAGATGTTTTAATAGAAATAAAAGACTGATATTTGGAAATATTTATGATGAGAAAAGAAAATATTACTATTTAAGATTTTAGAAAACTATGTGGTTGATTGACACTGTTTGTATATACATCAGGTTGCTGGTATTGGAATTAAAGGAAGAAAGTGAGGTAGGAATTATCCTACTCCTATGAAACTGGATCACAAAGAAAGTCATCATCACTACCCATACTGAACTGCAACCAACATAATGAAAACTGGAAGACTTCCTGAAGGTATTGTAAGGACACAATCGCAAATCCTTCAAAATAAAGATGATTACAAAGAAAGAAAACCTAATCAATCATTAATATACAAGCAGAAAAAATAATTATCAGTGATCAAACATGGAAATTCAGGAAGAAAACAATGGAAATAATACATGTGTAAAATGTTAATAAATATTGGTTCTAAACAATACTATTCTGTAGGGTTTTAAAATATTTAAAACTAAATATAAAATATGTAACTAAATTTAAATATACTTGAAACTAAACTGTGAAATAACAATATTGCAATCGTTGTTGTCATCAATGTCAGGATCAATGTCAATAAAGTGTATCAGTGTTAGTGAAGTGAATCCATGAAGTGTATCAAAGCCAGGATCTGTTCCATCTCTGCCCACACCCAGAGCAGCATTATAGAAGTATCCCCTTGCCCCCCACAGGATGCGAGCCGCCACAGAAAACACAAGTTTTCCACCAGGTTCCTGCTGAGGGCTGTAGTAACTCACAAGAAGGAGCAGGCTGCCAAAATTTCTCATCCTACTAGCTGCGCTAAAGGGACTTTGAAACAAGAGCAGCTGGGAGGGGGAATATCTCCTCCACACTCCCACCGCTAGGGCCTAAGTCAACAGTAGGCATGGCAGACCAAGAATAATGGGGCCCTGCTGGCCCTTGCCCTAACTCATTTACAGGGCAGAGTCCCTGCCAAGAGAAGCAAGCCAGAAGAAAAGAGACAGCCTCGCTCATACAGCGACCAGCTCACAAAGCAGGTGTGTCGCTGAGAAAGTGGGCCACTCTCCCTGCACCCTGCTGTGGAGCTGTGATGCAGAGCTGTGTGCACGGGGAGAGTGGGTCAAAATGGAAGGGAGCTCCATTGCTCTCCTCAAGTAAACTGACTTCATTTGGAACAGAATGTGGGGAAGTAGGAAATAGGGTACTCTTACAAACAGTGGAGACTGTGGTGTTAAACAATTACAAGGAGGCTGGAAGCTCTGAGAAGACAAGCTATACTATAAACCAGATACAAAATTAGCAAAGACATAGGAAAATAGATAGCTAAGAAGATCCCTCCTGGGGTTGCACCAGACCTTAAAGAATAATTTCGAAGAGAGAACTTCAGAAAATAGGCCCACATCTGGGCCAGACGCAGTGGCTCATGCCTGTAATCCCAGCACTTTGGGGGGTTGAGGCAGTTGGATCACCTGAGGTCAGGAGTTCAAGATCAGGCTGGCTAACATGGTGAAACCCTGTCTCTACTAAAAATACAAAAATTAGCTGGGCATGGTGGTGGAAGACTGTAATCCCAGCTACTCAGGAGGTTGAGGCAAGAAAATCACTTGAACCTGGGAGGTGGAGGTTGCAGTGAGCCAAGATGGCACCACTGCACTCCAGCCTGGGCAACAGAACTAGACTCTGTCTCAAAAAAAAAAAAAAAAAAAAAAAAAAAAACGGAAAGAAAGAAAAAAAAAGAAGAAGAAAATAGGCCCACATCTAACTGTATCAGACTGTGAAGCAATGTATGTTCATTGATGAATGAATTATAAAATTAGTGGCCAAAAGAATGATCAGAAGCAGGACATTTTCAATTTCAAAGTATTTCTTCATAAAATACTTATTAATTACAAAGGGAAAATAATAACTTTGCAATGGAGAAAACTGTGGGACAACACCCTAGCCATGTGCGTCAAACGGATATGACCCATAGGCAGTGTCACTGACCCGTGTGTGTGTACTGTGATGTGTGTACTGAGAATGAGGCAATGCTACTTTGTGGTTTTCTTGCCCCAAAATTAATAACCTGAATTTTGTCATGAGGAAACATTATTAAGGCCCAGACTGAAGCTCAATCTGTAAGATAACTGGCCAATTCTCTTCCAAGTGTAAGGAAAGACTGAGGAACGGGATCAAGTTGGGGGAGGCTGTGGAGATAGGACAATGATGCACAATGTTGTTTCTGAATTGGATTCTGGCACAGGAAAAGGACATTAGTGAACAATCAGAAATGTGGATGTGATTTTTAGGCTACTTAATAGTATCCCATTGATGTGGATTTCCTAATTACAGTAATTTTGTTGTGGTTGCATAGAAAGTGAAAATTTGGAGACGCTGAGTGAAGGTATAGAAAAATGTATTGTACTATTTTTGCCACTTATTTCTGTCTAAAATTCATTCAAGAAACAAGTTAAAAATATAAAAATATTTTAAAACAAACACAAATAATAAAAATAACTCTTCCCCTTCTATTAAAACAAACACACAGGCTATGACACTGCATACCCACCTGGAAGGCTGAAATGTATTAGACAAAGCTCGGTGTCTGTAACTTTGTGGAGTAGCTGGAACTCTCAACACAGTAAGTGGGAGGGTAAATTTATGTAACCATAGCGGAAAACATTTTGGCAGTATCTACTAAAGGTTCATGCGTGCCAATATTACATCATAGGAAATCCACTCCTAGGTAAATGCCCAACACACATTTACAAGGAGGTTTACTCCGGTATTATCCAAACTACCACAGAAAACAGGCCAAATGCTGATCAGCAGTGGAACAGATAAGTGCAACGCACTCCATTCACTAATGGAACATAGTTTTTCAGATAGTAATAACTATAATTATACAAAACAACATGCATAAATATCCCAAACATAATGTTGAACGAAAGAGTATATACCCTATGTTTCCATTCATATGAATTCCACATACGGTAAAAGCGTATCTGTGATTTTCGACTTCAGGAGACGGTTATTTTGGTGTAGGTAATGTCTGGGAGGAGGCACAGGAGGGCTGGTGTAGTTTTCTCTTTATGCAGTGTGCTATGAAAGTTGATTATCCGAATTAGGTCATTCTTTTTATAACCAACTAAATCAGAATCCAGGGGCCAGGAGTGAAAATAACATTGCTTTAGAAATGTAATTGTCTAAAAATCCAGTGGCTAAAATTACCTGTTGTAAGCTGAGACGAGTTTGATCTATGGCTGGTAGGATAGTATGCTACAACTCTAGAACTGATTTTGACCACTAGTCACCCACCAATGGAGCTTGCAATTCCCCAGAGCTCTCTTAGTCCTAGCTAGTGAACTTTCTCTTAGGGCTGCATGTAAATTTCAACTTTTTTTTTTTTTTTTTTTTTTGAGATGGAGTCTCACTGTATTGCCCAGGCTGGAGCGCAGTGGTGCAATCTCAGCTCACTGCAAGCTCCGCCTCCCGGGTACACACCATTCTCCTGCCTTAGCCTCCCAAGTAGCTGGGACTACAGGCTCCTGCCATCACACCAGGCTAATTTTTTGTAGTTTTAGTAGAGACGGGGTTTTACCGTGTTAGCCAGGATGGTCTCGATCTGCTGACCTCGTGATCCGCCCGCCTCAGCCTCCCAAAGTGCTGGGATTACAGGCATGAGCCACCGCGCCCAGCCTAAATTTCATCTTTTTAAGAACGCCTCTAACCTTCTTTTTGTTCTTTAGACATACAAAAAAAATACTCGGCCTGTATGTATGCCTCAAAATACAATTCTTTCTTCTCAAATAAAATGTTAAATTTAAAGATTCATTTGTATATTATTTTAACTTCAATATAATTTTGCGAAATTTATTAAACTGTCTTTACAATACTTTGTGCATATATATGTATATATACACATGTATATGTTATATATATATACACACACAAATATATGTTGTAATAAAAGTTTTGGGAGGCAGAGGCAGGCGGATCACGACGTCAGGAGATTGAGACCATCCTGGCTAACACGGTGAAACCCCGTCTCTACTAAAAATACAAAAAACTAGCCAGGCGTGGTGGCGGGCACCTGTGGTCCCAGCTACTTGGGAGGCTGAGGCAGAAGAATGTTGTGAACCAGGGAGGCGGAGCTTGCAGTGAGCCTAGATCGTGCCACTGCACTCCAGCCTGGGCAACAAAGTGAGACTCTGTCTCAAAAAAAAAAAAAAAAAATTGTTTCTAATTATATACATATAGGATTTTCCTAAATCTTAACTTGCTTTTAAGCTATCACTTTGTGTCTCTCCTATTTGTCTTTCTGATTTTTGCATTTATCCTTCAAACTACTGTGCTAGGTCTTCCATCTACATTGTGGTATTAATCATTCAGTGCTTTCTAATGATCAGTAACGAACTTTTAAATTTAGCATTTGGCTTTTTTTTTTTCCCTGCCTTCTGAATCTTGAAACCCTTCTTGATTACTTTACTTTTTTTTCCAGAATTTCATCTGAATAAAGCTTACTCTGCCAGGTATTCTGTTAAGCAGGAAATAAGTGTCACTAAATAACAGAAAATGCACTAACTAAATCAGCATAGGGGAATGGTCAAACATTTTAGAAATGGTGGAGAAATAGAAATTGCTGCAATTGGCTTAAAAAGCTTTTCTTTGTCATCTCAGTCCTCACGACCTCTGTGATTGTCCTCATACCTGTGCAACACAGTCTTGCCTCAGGGCCTCGGCCCTGCACTGACCTCCTGGGGAAGGTGGTGCCCCCAAGAATCTTCAGGGTACCCTCACTTGTCTCCTAAGGCCTCTGAGAAAAGTCAGCTTCCACCCACACCTGACAGAATGGATCTCCTCACCTGCTTCTTCCTCCCTTAGTTCAGCATTCCTCATCACATATGTTCTGATAGTGATATTTATTTGTTAACCCTCTCTAACTCCCTTTAGCATCATTAATGCAGGTATTTCCTCCTGTTCATTCATCACAGTAAGCTCACTGCTCAGAATGGTGCCCTTGAACTATTTAGACGGGTCTCAATCAATGTCTTTTGAACTCATGGAATACTGGTTGAATGTTGATTCCTCAGTATGAACTTCGTCAATTGCATGTGGAGGTGAAATATTGTATTACTACATTGAAATATCCATAAATTGAGAATTGGATTATATTAAAAGGAAGAATAGAGAGAAATAATAATTGGGTGTGTTTCAATTCTAGGAATGAAAATATATCATTAAAAAAACCCAGTTAATAAAGGCTTTGTGGAACACAGAAAGTTTAAGAAACAACATGCCAGGTGAATTAAAGCAGTATTTGCATCAAAGAGTACTAATGTACAAGAAAATCTTATTTTTACCTGACATATGATAAGAACAAGTAATGCTGTCATTTCTGAATATTACTTCATCTTATTGATTCATATTACATTTAATCATTAGCTCATAAATGCACATAAATTCCCATTCAGAGAGATATGAATGGATGATATGTTAACTTTGTTTTACACCTGAGCAAATTAAAAGAGAGAATAGAAATGACATAGCCAAGGTCAAACAACAATTTATCGTTGAACTTGGAGTAGAATCCAGAAATTCCAATTTTTCTGAATTGTCACATCATCCTTAATGGCATACACTCATTCTTTCTGTATTGTAGACTTTGTCTGCCAATAATTTATTTTTATTTATGTGTTTACAAAAATGTCATCAACATATAGTTAAGACCAATCATTTCTTTGGATTTAGTCACAATTTTTAAATTATT
Organism: Macaca nemestrina; assembly: GCF_043159975.1. Classification (NCBI taxonomy): domain Eukaryota; kingdom Metazoa; phylum Chordata; class Mammalia; order Primates; family Cercopithecidae; genus Macaca; species Macaca nemestrina. The sequence continues at coordinate 95,750,167 of NC_092132.1, read as the reverse complement.
CAATTAGAATTGGTGGCTCATACTTCTCTAAAATTAAGTTTAGCATTTGTTGACTTTTCAATCATTTTAAAATTCACGGATATCTTTCAACTTATTCTTCAGAGAAAATTTTAGGTAAAGAAGCTCACAAATTGGACTTGAAATCTCACCACAGCTTCCAAAGTGAGGAAGGGCATATAGTATTTTGAGGTTAAAAGAAGAGGGAACTTACTCAAGGTCATGTAAGCAATAGTCAGGCCAGTATTTGATTTCTATACTGAATGATTCCAAAGTTCTTGACTTTTTAACTTGTTGTGCTTTTCCTTAGAAGAGATTGCATACCCCAGCCTAGAGAATATTCAAGTCCAACTAAAATGGCACTAACAAATTACTCCAGTATGGTCACATTTGGACAAGATGCCTGGAGTATCTTTTCATGTCAAGAAGCAAGAAAATACTTAAAAAATGGGCCAGGTGCTGTGGCTCACGCCTGTAATCACAGCACTTTGGGAGGCTGAGGTGGGAGGATCATGAGGTCAGGAGATCGAGACCATCCTGGCTAACACGGTGAAACCCCTCTCTACTAAAAAAATAGAAAAAATTAGCCGGGTGTGATGGCAGGCGCCTGTAGTCCCAGCTACTCAGGAGGCTGAGGCAGGAGAATGTTGTGAACCAGGGAGGCAGAGCTTGAAGTGAGCTGAGATCGTGCCCCTGCACTCCAGCCTGGGCAACAGAAATAGACTCTGTCTCAAATTAAAAACAAACAAACAAACAAAAAAGGCAAGTACTTAAAAAATGAAAAAAAAAAAAAAAAAAAGAAAATGATGAAGGTTATGTCAAAGGCCCACAGTAGTCAACCAAGAAATGGCCAAAAAAAAATGGAATAAGTTAATCACCAAAATAAAAAATGTACTGTGACCAAACTATAAAATAAAATTCATGTATATATACTGATATAAATAAATGACTGAATAAATAATACATGTGAGAAAGAAGACAAATTTTCTGTACAGAAGAAGTCCAAATAATTTGTTTTCGTTTCAAGGAGGAAGAGCATAACCCTTCATCCCTTAAGAGTAAGTATAATGGCTTTCTTCTATAGGGTATGGTATGAAAAGGATGGGATGGGGAAAAGCCACTTCACAGTGGAAAAACCTGATGAACACTACCTCAGCCAGGTGACCAAGCTTCATATATCAGTAGTAAGTCACACCAATAGTGTGTACCCTTGAGATAACATAATAAGAACGACATTTTACCTCAAATGTTTTGTTTCTGTGAACCAAACCCCTAACTCTGGTCTAATCATGAGAAAAACATCAGACAAACCCCAGTTGAAGGACAAAATACCTGACCAGTACTTCTCAGAATTATCATTGTCATGTCAGCTTCAACAAGGAAAGTCTGAGAAACTGTCAGGACACATCAAAGAGGTTATTTGATGATGATTCCTTGTATCAAAGAAGACAAGATAAATAAATGAAATACGGTGTCATGAATGAGATCCTGGAATAGAAAAAGCATACTAGGTAAAAACCAATACAATCTGAATAGCTGAGGCAAATGAACCCCTGTAATAAAAGATGTCAGTAATGCTGGAAACTGGATGTGGATGGGAACAATTTGTACTATCCTTGCAACATTTCTGTCTATCTGAAAGTGTTCTGAAATGTTTTTTAGATGTTTTAGGACTTTAATGTTCTTCACATATTCAACATAAAATAGTGACAATAGATAAACAATAGGGGAAAGACTTTTCAGCAGAGTATCACTCTCGTCATTAAACATTACAAAGAAAACAGTCAAGAAAACAAAGGATAAGGTAATTTAACAGAAGTGTTTAGTTTAATGGCATAATTAAAAAACAACCAACCAATCAACTTTCTCTTCTACCTATGGAAATAATGGTAAAAATGAATCAATAACTTCCAGATCTTTTTTACAAAATAGCTTAAAAAGAGGAAGGGGAAGACTGGGAAGC